>NC_084854.1:8420315-8720315 GCF_951802175.1 Populus nigra | reverse complement strand
GCATAGGAGCTTTTGTGTACTTTAGGTAGCGTGTGGGAAGGCTCTTGGTTGTAAAAAATGAGCTTCCGCTATATCATTTTATTCCTCATCATCTTTTCTTCTATAATAAGTGTCATGTGTGGTCTAAATATTGTTGATTTATTACCAGTGATGTTTTCTTTTTTTCTCATTTGTTTATCTCTCCTATCCCCAAAAACACACTATAGTCCTCATTTTTATTGGTACTTAAAATTCAGTCTTTTTAGTTTTAATTTTTTTAATTTTTATCGTTTTTTCTTTTGTTGAAGTTTTATTTGTTTTCAATCTAACCTTTGGTTTCTAGTTTGTATATATAATATGTCTCGATTTGATCCTTCTGCTTTTAATTTCTTTTTTCTCTTTTTTTTTTGTCAATGTTTTTATTGCTTCCAATTTTATCCTTCAAATCAAGTTTATGATTTTTTTTTCAATGAGAATAATAATGATTTCAAATTGGCCCCTCTTCTTTTTATTTCTTATTGTTTTCCTTAGCTCTTTTGTCAATGTTTTTATAATTTTCAATTCTATCCTTCAAATCAAGTTCAAGGTTTTTACTTTTTCAACAACAATAATAATAATAGTTATTATTATAATAATATCCTTCAAATAATGATAATAATAATAATAATAATAATAATGGTAGTAGTAGTGGTAGTGACAATGGTGATTGTAGTAGTAGTATCAGTAGTGATAATAATAATAATAATAATAATAATAATAGTGGTGGTGGTGGTGGTGGTGGTAGTGGTGGTGGTAATAATGGTAGCAATAATAAAAATTATGGTTATGACATTAATCATAATAGTAGTAGTAAGAAGAAGAGTAGGAGGAGTGATGACAATAAAAATAATAGAAGTAGTGATGATGATAGTAGTTATAGTTATTAAAATAGTAATAATACTAATGATAATGTTAATGATTGCTACTGTTATTATTAATAATGATAATGCTAGCAATAATTGTTGTGATGATGATGATGATAATGATAATAGTAATGGTAGTAGTAGTAATAGTAGTAGTAGCAGCAGCAATAGTAATAATGATAGTGATAATGATAACAATAATAGTAATAATAATGGTAGTAATTTTAATAATAATAGAAATAGTAATAGTGATGATGATAATAATAATAATAACAACAACAACAACAATGATAATATTACTTATTAATAATGGTAGTAATAGTGATTTTGATCCTCGTTCTTTAGATTGATATTTTTTTTCAATCCTTTTATATGACTAAAATTCTTTTTCTTTTTTTATTTTATCCTTTAATATTTAATTTATTGATAATTGAACTTCATGATTTTTCTAAATTAGATGTTTCAGATCTAATGACATGGGTCACAAATTTAAAAAGTTAACATATTTTTTTTTAAAAAAAAACTTTATGTTTCTCTTTATTTTTTTATCAGGTTGTTCTAGTTACATAATCTAAGCTGCAAGTTTGGCAGAATATCTCATATTAGCTTTAGCTCTAATTAACGTCGTTACACATTTGTTATGAATAATTTTCTATATTTTTTTAAACCCCATTTCAATACCTAAATATTATTTTTTGTACAAAAAAAATAATTCGGCCTTGCGGGGAGAAGTGCGGGCAATTATGCAATGTTACAACACTCCAAGCCCTAATATGTTTTTTTCTTTAAATTTGTTCAGTGTATGGTACTCTATTACAAGGAATTTGAATGCTTGTTTCTAAGATTCGGACTTGATGAGGCACAATTTAGAGCAATCAGTCTTCCATAAACAGGATGGTTCTGGTTGTTAAATAATATTTATGTAGTCTTATTTATTAAAAGTAGAATAGTACTTTCAGTTTAACCTATATATACTTTATTTGTATTTAGGTTAAGACTAAACACTCATAATATACAGATTATTCAGAATTCTAGCCTCCTTTTTGTGTTTGATCTTAATTATTTTAACATGGTATTAGAGTTGGTTTTATGGAACGAGGCTTAATCCCGAACACAACTTTCGTGGATCCAACTTTTGCAAAATTTGGTATTTCGTCTTCCCTTCAGCTTCTGCAATTTGATATTTGCATTCAGTTTCTATAATTATTTTGGTATTTCGTTAAGAAGATATTTGTTTAGTTTCTGCAATCTCTGTTTAGTTTCTGCAATTTCGTATTTTGTTTTCCGTTGCTTTTACATTCTGGTTCTCTGTGACTGTTAATTATAGCTACTAAAAGAGATGATTCGCTTTAGTCTGTGAGGGTGAGGTTGGATGGGAAGAACTATTCATATTGGAATTATGTAATGAGAAATTTTTTTAAGGGTAAGAAGATGTGGCGGTATGTTAGTGGAACTTATATAATGCTGTTTTGATAGATATATAGGAAGCAAATAATGCAAAAATCATTACTTAGATCAACAATTCTGTTGAGCATTTGATAGGTACGCAGTTGGCGAAGTATGAGACAGTAAAAGAGGTTTGGGATCATCTGCAAAGGTTATTCACACAATCAAATTTTACAAAACAGTATCAATTAGAATGACATACGAGCTCTTCAGAAGAATATGAGTATTCAAGAGTTTTATTCTGCTATGACAGATCTTTGGGATCAATTGGCTCTTATAGAATCGGCAAAATTAAAGGCATGTGGTGTCTATTTTTAGCGTAGAGAGTAGCAACGATTGGTACAGTTTTTAACAGCACTTCGCAGTGATTTCGAAGGACTTAGAGGTTCAATTCTGCATCGTTCTCCACTGCCTTCTGTTGACTCTGTTGTCAGTAAGTTATTGGCTGAAGAAATACGTCTTCAGTCTTATTCTGAAAAGGAAATTCTTTCTACTTTAAATCCTTTTATACTAGCAGTACCTTCTAAGTCATTCTATAATCATCAGAATAAGCCTTACACAAGGGTTAACTTTGATGAGTGCAGTTTCTGTAAATAGAAAAATCATTGGAAGACTTAGTGTCCTAAGTTGAGACAACAAAATTAAGCTTAAAAGCCTGGCAGTCAGTCACAATCTAATGCTCATAGACCACCTCAGGGTTATAAATCACCACACCACAATACTGTAGCAGTAGATTTTCTAGGCTCTATTACCGATCATAATACTTTGGCTGAGCAATTTCAGAATTTTCTCTCCTTACAGTCACAAGCAATGTCCGCTTCTTCTTCCATAGGTTAGTTGCCTCATAGTTCCTCAGGTATGCCAAACTCTAAATTGGTCTTAGATTCTGGTGCTTCTCATCATATGTCTCCAGATTCCTCATCTTTTACCTTTGTATCCCTTTTGTCCTCCATTCCTGTTATGACTACTGAAGGCACTCCTATGCCCTTAGCAAGTGTTGGTTCTATTGTCACACCTCACTTGTCTCTCTCTAATGTTTATCTTATTCCAAAACTCAAATTGAATCTTGCGTCTGTTGGTCAAATATATGATTCTAGTGATTGTTTAGTCATGTTTTCTGGTTCTTTTTGTTGTGTACAAAATCTACAGTCTCAGAAGCTAATTGGGACAGGCCGTAGGGAGAATGGACTATATATTTTGGATGAGTTAAAAGTGCTAGTTGTTGTTGTTGTTGTTGTTGTTGTTGCTGCTGCTGCTACTGTTGATTTATCTTCCTTTCGTTTAAGTCTTTCATCTTCTAGTTTTTATTTATGGCATTCCCGTCTAGGTCATGTTTCGTCTTCTCGTTTGAGATTTTTGGCACCCACATGAGCTTTAGGAAATTTAAAAACTTGTGACATTTCTGATTGTAGTGGATGTAAACTGGCAAAATTTTCTGCTTTACCTTTTAATCAAAGTATTTCTGTTTCTTCTTCACCATTTAATTTGATTCATTCTGATGTATGGGGACCTTCTCCTATTGCCATAAAAGAAAAGTCTCGATATTATGTATCTTTTATTGATGATCATACTCGTTATTGTTGGGTTTATTTAATGAAACATCGTTCTGAATTCTTTAAGATATATGCAGCTTTTCGAGCTCTTATCAAAACTCAACATTCTGTTGTGATCAAATATTTTAGGTGTGATTTGGGTGGGGAATACACCTCTAATAAATTTTGCTAATTGCTTGCCATAGATGGAACCATCCACCAAACTTCATGTATAGATGCTCCTGAGCAAAATGGTGTTGCTGAAAGAAAACATAGGCATATTGTCATAACTGCTTGTTCTCTCTTGTTGTCTACTTTTGTTCCTAGTGAGTTTTGGGGAGAAGCTGTTCTTACTGCTGTAAGTTTGATTAATATAATTCCATCTTCTCATTGTTCGGGTCTATCTCCTTTTGAAAAGTTATATGAGTATGTCCCTGATTATTCCTCATTTAGAGTCTTTGGATATATTTGTTTTGTTCTTCGTCCTCAAGTAGAATGTAGTAAGTTATCCTCTCGATCTGTCATTTGTGTCTTTTTGGGTTATAGTGAAGGTAAAAAGGGGTATCGTTATTTTGATCCAATAACTCAAAAACTTTATGTGTCTCATCATATTGTCTTCCTTGAGCATATACCTTTCTTTTATATTTCATCTACTACTCATAGCCTGACTAAATCTGATTTTATTCGTATAGATCCCTTTTCTGAGGATTCTAGTAATGATATCACTCCCCATGTTCGATCAATTTGTATTCATAACTCTGCAGGTACTGGTACTTTACTCTCTAGCATACCTGAAGCTCCATTCTCATCTATAGCCCTTCAAGCTTCATCTGAGATTGTAGATCCACCTCCACATCAGTCCATTCGTATTCGTAAGTCCACAAACTACCAGAATTTGCTTATTCTTGTTATTCTTCATCATTTACTTCCTTTTTAGCATCTATTCAGTGTCTCTTTGAGCCCTCTTCCTATAAAGAGGCAATTCTTGATCCGTTTTGGCAGCAAGCTATGGATGAGGAACTTTCTGCTTTGCATAAGATAGATACTTGGGATCTGGTTCCTCTACCTCCTGGTAAGAGTGTTGTTGGTTGTCATTGAGTGTATAAGATCAAGACTAATTCTGATGGGTCTATTGAGTGATACAAAGCTAGACTGGTCGCAAAAGGATACTCTCAATAGTATGGTATGGATTATGAAGAGACATTTGCCCCGGTTGCAAAAATAATTACTATTCGTACTCTTATTATCATAGCTTTGATTCATCAGTGGCATATTTCTCAGCTTGATGTTAAAAATGCCTTCTTGAATGGAGATCTTCAAGAAGAAGTTTATATGGCACCCCCTCCTAGTATTTCACATGACTTTGGATATGTTTGTAAGCTTAAGAAAGCATTATATGGTCTCAAACAAGCACCCCGTGCTTGGTTTGAGAAATTCTCTATTATGATCTCGTCTCTTGGCTTTGTTTCTAGCAGTCATGATTTTGCTCTTTTTATTAAGTGCAATGATGCAGGTCGTATCATTTTATCTTTATATGTTGATGACATGATTATTACTGGTGATGACATTGATGGTATTTCAGTTCTGAAGACAGAGTTGGCTAGATGATTTGAAATGAAAGATTTAGGTTATCTTCGATATTTCCTAAGTATTGACGTAACATACTCACCTAGAGGTTACCTTCTTTCTCAGTCGAAATATGTTGCAGATATTTTTGAGCGAGCTAGACTTACTGATAACAAGACTGTAGATACTCCTATTGAGGTTAACGCAAGGTACTCTTCTTTTGATGATTTACCTTTGATAGATCCTACTTTATACTGCACTATGGTTGGGAGTTTGGTATATCTCACCATTACTCGTCCAGATATTACATATGTTGTTCATGTTGTTAGTCAGTTTGTTGCTTCTCTTACTACTATTCATTGGGCAGTTATTCTTTGTATTTTACGATATCTTTGAGGTACAGTTTTTCAAAGTCTCTTACTTTCATCCATCTCTTCCTTGGGATTGTGTGCATACTCTGATGCTGATCATGGTAGTGATCCCACTAATCGCAAGTCTATTACCGGGTTCTATATCTTTTTAGACGATTCTCTTATTTCTTGGAAGAGCAAGAAACAATCTATTGTTTCTCAATCATCCACTGAAGCAGAATATCATGTCATTGCATCTACTACCAAAGAGATTGTTTGGTTATGTTGGTTACTTATTGATATAGGAGTTTCCTTTTCTCATCTTACTCCTATATATTGTGACAACCAGAGTTTTATTCAGATTGCTCACAATTCGGTTTTTCATGAGTGAATTAAGCACATTGAGATCGATTGTCATCTTACTCGTCATCATCTCAAGCATGACACCATTGCTTTACCTTTTGTTTCTTCTTCCTTGCAGATTGCAGATTTCTTTATCAAGGCGCACTTCATCTCTCGTTTTCGTAGACTGGTTGGCAAACTCTCGATGCTTGTAGCTGCCGCATCGTGAGTTTGAGGGGAGATGTTAAATAATATTTATGTAATCTTATTTATTAAGAGTATAATAGTACTTTCAGTTTAACCTATATATACTTTATTTGTATTTAGGTTAAGACTACGTACTCATAATATACAGATTATTCATAATTCTAGCCTTCTTTTTGTGTTTGATCTTAATTATTTTAACACTGGTGATGGTATTCCTAGATGGCAATGGTTCGTTTTCTTAACTGGGACGATGGTGTGCCTGGTCTGCAGCTCCCTCTCTCACCTCCTTGCTTGCCATTCCAAACGTTACAATTTGTTCTTTTGGCGCCTAGATTATGCTGGCATCTCCCTTGTGATAGTTTCTTCATTCCTTGCTCCCATCTATTATACCTTCTATAGCAACCCCAATCCACGGTTCTTTAATCTAACCTCCATATTGGTGCATTTGACATTGCAGGGCACATCCATCAGATTTTTCATGTGTTTATTGTTCTAGCAGCACTTTCTCACTCTGCTGCCACACTAGTTATGATGAGATCACCAGCCTGCGCGCATGTTATGTAGGCATTTTGCACTAAGCTAGCTAATTGTTGACAGCATGTTTTTTCATGAATTTCCTCCCTCATGTTGCAAGACTTTCATTGTATTATTGTAAATAAGTATCTTCAATTCTATTCAAAATAGAGAATAGTTACCTTACCAGAGAGTAGTGTTTCAATTCGACTTCGTGAACACATAATTACATGTATAAGCTTCGCAGCTGGGCAAGTAATTTCCATAGCTTTTTAAGAAACTAACTTGTGTTGATCTCCTGCAAGATTTTAATGCACTTGTGAGGAATCCTATTATGATAATCGGGCGATACTGTAACACATGCAAGTTACTTGGAACTTCATTTCTGCGGAACTTTGATAGTGACTAGCTATCATCCCTAAGATACATCCAGGAAAGTATAAATCCTCCGAGGTTATTGTGTTTGAATTTCACAACCAACAAAAAGATATAACACGGAAATTAGCCAAAAAAAAATATAACAAGTGTCATGAGCTCTCCTCAAAGTAACTGAGATCGTTCAATGGTCATGGTATACGTCTTTCCCATGCCAGTCTATCAGACCGATTCTCTCTCCTCCCTCGCTGCAATAAAACCAAACGTTATTAGAAAATATACAGATTCCCGAGACAGATGATGATGTCAGACTCAGCAACATTGCTCTTCCCCACTCATTACAGGGGCCTTCGGTTGTTGCTTATTGCTTCTCTTGTCTCTTTCATTGCTACACATCCTGAGCCTCAAGCAGATTTCTTTCCAGTTTCCAACTTTGAAAAGTTTAGGATATTTTTCAACTTGCAACCTCAACAATATCAGCTTCATTATCGCTGTAATCCGCCCAACACTTGCTTGGTTTCTCCTCAATTGGCAAGCTATCACAAGTTTCTATTGCTACAACAGTTTCACTAGTCTCTGGGAGCTCAGCAGGATTTTCTTCTATTTCGGGATTCACATCTTCTTCTTGATGTTCTTTCTCACCTGACTGGTTTTCAACTCCTACTTCAATGGCAGAAGTTTCAACACCATTCTCTGCTTCAGCTTCACTCTTGCTTTCAACACGAACATCAACAGAAACTAACATGGGTGTTTCTACTGAACTGACTGGAGAGGCTGGAAATTCATTTTGAGTTGCTTGAATACTGTTCAATAATGCTGGATAACCATTTGGTGACACGGGAACACTGGTTGGGGAAATGGGGAAGCCATTTGGAGATACTGGCATACCATTCGTGGTAGCCATATAACCATTTTGCAGCATTGAATAGCCATCGGGAACCCAAGGTTGGCCAGGCACAAATTCAGCTGCATGTGGGTTCATTATTCTAGGAGGGCTGAAATGATTCCCATCCCCTGTATTCTCACCATTGTTGAAGCTCGGCTTGTTACGTGGAACGCGATTTCCAGATCTGTTAAAACCACCAGACAGCCTCGGACCATATGGAACCCTAGCTGTTGCTGACTGATGAGGTGATCTGCGAACAGGATTGACAGTAAGCATTGGAGGAATATTCACTGGTGAAGGAAGAAGTCCTCCATGATCTTTGAATCCTGGAATGGTAACTGAGCCAAAAACTGGAATTATTGTGGATGGGTTAAATGGTGGTGCAGCCGCAGAAAGTTTCTTGGTTGTCTCCTTGCCAGTTTCTGTTTCATCTTGCTTTCCTCCTTCAGTCGACAATGCCTTAGCAATTGTATTGTCACTAGATGGATCCAGAGTATTCTCATCTTCTACCCCTTCATTTGAGATTGAAGCATCTTTTTCCATCAAACCAGAATTTTCAGTTGACGTAGATTGAGGTTCCATATCAAGGGAAGCTGCTGGGAAACCGTCTGATACTTGTGTTTCTGGCACTTCAGTTGGGGAAGAGATGGTATTTGAATCCTTGGAAGTATCCAAATTCTCATTACCCAAGAATGAAATGTTTCCAGCTTCTGAGGTATTAACTTTAACAGCAACTATTTTAATTTCAGCACCATTGTCTTCTTTATCAGTGTGATCCTCAACAGCAGACTTCTTTCCTTCGAGTTGCTCTGTCGCCACCAAACCCCCTACTTCTGTTTCTTTCTTTTGATCGACAGGACTTTTCATTCCCTCTGAAGCCGGAAGATGTTTCACTGCTTCAGGTTTCAGAAAGTTGTCTACCTCTGCAGCTTTTAATGTTGTCACCTCTCCTGATGTGACATCAGATGCAGATGCCTCATTGCTACCCTGAGTACGTGGTTCCATTGGAAGATTTCCTTTCGGCAACTGTTCTGCTACTGCCTTCACAATTGTCCCAGGAGGAGCCAAAGCAACTTCTTTATAGGAAAAGATTTTTCCAGCTGACTGAACGCTGATGGGACTTGCTGTTGGGGCTGCTTTGGCAACTTGTTCAGTTGAGGCAGGGGTAGCTGGGGCTGATTTAGGGGTACTTGATTTCTCTGCTCCACCAGTAGAGGCACCAGAGTTATTTACTTTTGTACTGAAGCTGGCACTCTTGGCAAACTTTTTAGGAACAGGAACTGTCAGTCCAGTGGAAGCAGCAGGATCATTCGGTGATGTTTTAGGGGATGCAAAATTGTTGGGCTTTCCTCGGAATCTTGATGACTGGGGTAAATTCATGAAGTTGGTATTCAATTTGGCTAGGCTTGGCCTCCTTGAACCAGAAGATTTGCGACTTGTCGGTGAACGACCTTTAGGAACAGCTTCTTGCCATCCTTCATCTGAGTCTTCCTCTAGGGTCTTATCATCAGTCTTCAACAATGACTGATCTGGAAGACCAGAATCAGATTTTTCATTCCCAGGCTCTGCAAATTGAGTTTCAGATTTGTTTTCCTTATCACTTGAATTTTCTACAATAGGAGAAGTCGGTGACAATATTTCATCCTTTTGGTATTCATCTGAGACTGTCTCCCCATTTTGGCCTGGTTTGCCTTTAACCTGCATGATGAAAAGAAAACTTCAGCCAGCATTTCAGAAAAGAGAAAAGTTAATACCAGTAGCATAAGCAAAAATATGCAGGTACAAGAGTTTATGACCTTTGCACGAGCTTTCTTTTGTGCTTCTCTTGCTTTCATATCTGCATCTGGTGTTATATAATCCAAAAGATCTGATACACTGATCCAATACAAGAAAATATTGCATAAAGTTGTTATTAACACATGATATCAATGTATTCAGTACAAAAAGAAAAGAAAACTTGCTACCATGGACCAATATAAAGCACATATTTGATGTCTGCTGATTGTTACCTTAAATGACCTTTACTGGAGATCGAGGCATCTGGCTTTGGAGTACCGTTGCGCGCGGCTTCTTGCTGCTCCAGAGCCTTTGACTCAAAATATTCAAGCCATGCAGCAGCATCCTGTAAAAGCCATCGTGTACAGATATAAGGAACAAGAATCACAGGAAAATATGAGATTTGACTATTGAAAATTGAAATATTAAACTTCATACTACCTGAGTGCGTAGATCCTCAGGTCCAAGTTTGGCCTGAAGTATTTGCAGAGTAGTCTGTTCATGCTGAACACTTAAGGAGTAAACTTCCATCAATGACAGAGCAATTGCTATGGCATGGTAGCTGGCAGCAGTCTGAAGAAGCCAGAAATGTGTTAAGACATGACAATGCAAGCTATTACCTTCATTAAAAAGTGGACATGTGCATACATGCACACACGCAATTGTCAAGTGGTTGGATTCAAGAAGCAGGATTTCTGGATTTGTATATTCAATGTTTAATCTAGACATACCTTTTGAAATGTTATTGGTTTTTCAAACGAGTAAATCTGTTTTAGTCATAGATCCAGATCCACTACTGCCTCTCAAGTCTCAGCCCTTCTAGTAACCCCACTTTATAATTCTTGATTGTTTAATTTGGTTGCATCTAAAGATATCCAAATCAACTAAGGATATCAAAGCTGAGAGAATAGCGAGTTCAATGATGGTAATATCATTTATTGAAATTCTAACTCTAACCAGGCCTTAACATTTTTAGCACAACTTTTGAATCAGTTTTAACCTTCTTGTTTCATTTTCTAGGAATTAATAATTTTGAGTACTGAAGGCTATCTGTAAATCACGGAAGAAAGACCATAATAACTTATGCTGTATAAAGAAAACAAATATTTTCTTGACCAAACCTTGAAATTCAGCAGAAAAGTAAGAAGCAGCCAATATAAGGAAGAGCTGGCTTGCCAACAATAACTGGTGTGTAAAGTACAAATTGGAGAGGATAAATGCATTTCAGATTATGTAGTCTATAATTACTGTATGAATAACCGAACTGTTAAAGTTTTCTTATTGATAGAGAGGGGGGGGGGGGGGGGGGGGAAAGAACTTGCCTGTATATGATCCGCTCCAAGAAGTCTCTGGTTACACTTTAGAGCCTCGTGAAGGTACCTGAGAGCAACATGCACGTTCCCTAATCCTTCTTCCATCATTGCTACATTGATATACGTCGCAGCAGTATTTGGATGAGAAGGCCCGCACGTTAGATGCAAAAGATACAGTGCACGATTGACATACCTGGAAAAGCAAAAAGGTAGCCATTAGGGCATTTCCCTTGATACTGGTTATAACTCCTGAAAGAATTAACTATATTTCATTCTTATAGATGCACTGCCTGCCCCACTCCAGCACCATAATATTTTATTTTAATTTTATCACAGGGTTGGCATCAGATTCTTTGTTTTTCCAGCTCAGTGTGCGTGAAAAATTCCTAAAATTCCTTTCTAAGACCCCCTTTTGGATGTGAAAGCTTTTTGTCTCGATGTTGGTGTTTTGGTTTTTCCTGAGAGCATTTCAGAAAACTCCAATGAGATGGTTAATTTTAACTAGTAAGGAATAATGGAAGCCCCAAATAACATAATCTTTTAATTGACAATTATATTTTCTTTCCAAGATTTAAACAGATAAAGTCCCTCTTGCCTTTAACTAAGGAGTTTATCTATTGTCCTACTAGTGAATAAAGTGAGACAAGCCTGAATTCTATACGCTAAGAACCTCAATAAAAGTTTATACTCATCACATAGCACCATCCAGTAGCCCATAGCACCATATAAAGCTATGAAAAAGTAGAGAGGATAGCCATTGTGGGGCCAGAGTCAGGTAGAAAATTATTTTTTGGTTAGGAAAATATGAAAACGTACTTCAAGGCCAATTCCGTATGTTGAAGACGATAGTAGAAGACAGCTAGATCCCCGTAACTTTTCATTGTATCAGGATGATCAAGTCCAAGCTCCCTCTCATTAATATCCAATGCTTTTTGTTGATAAATGGTAGCCTAAATAAAGTGGAGAAGGTCAGTACAGAAAATCACTACACTACACCAATTAGATGACAAGCAGAAATATATTAAAACATGTAATGGTGCGCTTGAATCTTGAAGGTAACACTTCAAAAAAAGTACAGCATACTCTATCTGTTACGGAAACTGCTCCCTTTACAAGTTTTACCTCACATATGAAACTGCTACTTTACTTGATTCAGATTGTACTTAAGATACAAAAGAATTTCGAACTTTAATTGCTTTCTCCTTTTGGATTTCATGGACTTGATGCAAGTTGTCTTCTTTATTTATATTACTGTTTCAAATTTCCCCCACAGTAGCTAGGATAATCATGCAAAGAAGTATGGGAGTAAATTCTCCCTTTGTCTTTGTGATTCTCCATAAACAACACAGAATACCTAATGAAGAACATGGAAACGCACACCAGTATAGAACTATAGATAGAGTATTAGAGATCAGTATAGAACTCGGAGGTTCTTGATTTTTGGTAATTGCATAATGAAACACATTAACCTCATAATAAAAATACCAATCACATAAAAGCATAAAGTATTTACCAAACCTTCAGGAATGGAATGGCAATCCAGTTCTTTTACATACTGTAAACACTCTAAACTGTTTATATTCAAGCTCTTTAGGACTCGTAGCTACGCTAAGATCTTTTTCAAAGTCAAACTCAGAATATCATGTCAAGACAGGCATCATGAGGTGAGGTATCTATGACAACTAAACATGTATTCAGATTTCTAACCAAACTTAACTCTCAACAATTCTTCTTTCTCAGAGTTTAATTTGTATCCTGCTATTATTTCTTTTGATTATCATCTTGAATCCATTTGTTTATGCAAATAAAATTCAATATCCTTGATATCTGTAGAAAAGCCAAGTGACAAGATAGTCCTTCTTCCACAAACTGAGCAAAGTTGTGCTCATTCTTAAACATGTTAGAGAATAATATAAATCATATCCTGGGACTTCACCTAACAGCTTAAGCTATTGGGTTGAGATGGTTCTTTAACATAATATCATAGCCTTGATGACCAAGTGGTCTCGAGTTCGAATCTCACCATCCTCATTTATTTGATAAAAATTAAGCACAAGGTAAAATGGGCCTGTATAAGTTTCAAACCCAAAGGGCTTTCACTTGAGGGGGTGTGTTAGAGAATAATATAAATCATATCCTATGACCTCACCTAACAGCTTAAGCTATTGGGTTGAGATGGTTCTTTGACAAAACATGTGATCATCAACGATACCAAACAAACCAAACCAATTAAAAAGGAGAAAATTGATGTTCAAATCATTTTGAGAAAGACAAAAAAGACATTAACTATAAATTCCACCATCTTGAGTTTCCCAAAAGTTTAAATAACTAGATACATGCTGCTGCTACTTATTGCTTGGCATGCAGTGGATGTATAGAAGTTTTAAAACATATTAAAGCACATACCTGATTAAAATCCCCAGTATGGTAGAGAACTACAGCCAGAAGACTGTATGCTCCCGCAGTCATTCGATGGTAAGGGCCACAGACTGACACGAGTTTTGACAGTGCCTTCAAAATTCAATATCACATATATGTTAACATTACTGGTTTTACAAATCGATAAGAGTAAGAAGTCATCTCCACAAGAAAAGTTATAATGTACCTTAGTTCCATAGTTTACAGCATCCTCCAATTTACCTTTATCTAAGGAAGTTTTGGATGATTCTAGTAGGGCACGTCCATCCGCAGATGAACATGCAACATGCTATAGGAGAAGTATATTGTCAGATACTACAAGAAAAATGAAAGTTTTTAAACGAGTTACTAGTATCTTTACCTTGTATACAGGGACCATGCTTATAATATCAGACCTCTTGAAAGGAAAAGCATTGTCCATATCATAGTCCCTGGGAAGAAGCTCAAGGCCAACCTGACAGAAGATGACTTCACTTATAAACTTAAGATGGATTATTATACACACTGTGAGGCTTCTCAAGCAGTAGCAGAAGGGTCATATATTCAAACCTTGTGGGACAGTCCACGAAGAATGGCAAACTTTCTTAGATCCTGGTAGCTCTCATGCTTCCACTGCCACCCAAACCTCTTTCCAACAAAGGTTTCCACCCACTTACACTTTAGTTTCTCATCATTTATGATATCTGAGTCCTCAGTTTCAGTTGAAGGCGTTCCTAACAATATATTTAGACATGATGCAATGCAAGCAGCCAAGTCAGCAACGTCATTAACTGATGCCACAACAGCTTGTAAAATGTGCTTGTAGGCTCGGACAATCATTTCATGTATACATAGTGATTGCACATGAGGGAGCTTGTCTGCAAGTTCAACCTAGAATGATAGAAGAAAAGAAAAAACTAATAAAGCTTCTGAATCCGGCTATATAGATAAGCCAACTCTGATAGCATTAACAAAAGATTTTCTTGTTTGGAATAGAAAATAACAAGACAGAACTTTCACAAAAGGTAAATTACCACACGCCCCAAAGAACACATCTGCAAACCCCGTGTATGCATAAAATCTGTCAATGTTCTTCCATCAACTGGAGAAAGTTCCAGGGAGCCAAAATCTGCCACCTAAGATATTGAAGCCACATGAATCACTCACAATAACACCGAAACATCTTAGGATTCAAAAAAGAAAAGTCGATTATCAAAAAACTAACCAGTTTTGGAAGAGCAGTGTCAGCATAGTATTTATATGCCATTTCAATCAACTCATCAGGTGTCTGCAAAATCAACATAACCACAGAAAATATGAATTTGAATATGATTGATTGATAAAATCAGAATACTGGGGGTTCCTCTTCTCAACAAGATAAATAAGCAATTATCACAATGATAATTATAAATAACTAATGTTAAATATTTAGCATTAAGTATAAGCAAGTAAATATAGAAGGTCAAGACTCCCTGAAGATCAACTCTTGAAGAAATGAGTTAGTTGTTTAAGTATAGAAAAATACACAGAATAAATTTAAGCAGATAGATGTTCTCCTTGGAAAGTAGTAAACAAACCTTGAGGTGAAGACCGGTTTCTGATTCTCTAAGTCGCAGATATGCTGCTTCAGGAAGCAGCTTTTTCCATATTACTTTCATTTCCTCATCTTTTTTCTCCATTTCTTCCTGATTAGTGCTATCAGGGTTCTTGCTCATGTCAAGGTTGTTACCAGCATAAACATCCTTTCCCTCTTCAGTTTTGCCAGTTTTGACATCAGTTTTCTTCTTTATCTCCCTTAACAATGCACCTTGCTTTCCAAGCCCCTTGACAGCAGGCTCGGGATTAGTTTCTTCATTTTTCTTAGCCTCAGCTTTCCCCGCAGCTTGATTTTGCAAATGTTGGACCCAACATGCTCCTAGCTCCCATCTGATAGATTTCGTGTATCTACTGGATTCTTCCTGTAGCTTCAACAAACTATCCTCTAGTATTTTCCTCACCAAAGACCTGGCAGAGTGTAAAATTTCGAGATCTCCACCTTGTAGTCGCTGGAGTGTATTAGATAACTGGGGCGTCGATGACTTATGCAATAGCATCCTCAAGCTGAAAAGTAATTTAAAGAAAATGACAATTAACAACTGTGGATGCTCTTATGGAACAATGGATTTTATTATAAGCCATCAAAGCGTAATTTCTCTAGATAGTGGGTCTGTTTGAGTACAATTGCATACACATATCCATGTGTCATTAATATCCATGTGTCATTAAGAAACAGAGAAGAGTTAAGAGAAAACTGATCTGATTTAAGAGGATTCAACAAATAAGCAGTTCATTAGGACTAAAACATGAATAAATGCATGTCCTGAACAGTAATAAAGCGTTTGAAATGAACTGACCTATTAACATTTAAGGCACTGGCGCCTCCTTCAGGGTGGTCCTCAATGGAAATGTCCTGGGGAATAGGATCCCCTTCCCAGTTCACCTCAGAAGAAACTTTAACAACAGCTGTGAAGCCACAATGTCGAACAACCACTACACCTAAAGTGGGAGTATCCTACAAGATCATAAGTCCACTTCAGCAACTCATACAACTACTTCAGGAAAAACATAATGAGCAAATGTAGCAATTAGACTACTCACATGAACAGTTGCACTTTCATCAGCAGTTATTCCCTTAAGTAAATTTCTCCGAGCAAGTTCTTCCTGTGACACTCCAAGAACCTGACACCCATCATTTTTACAATCCAACTTGGTGCTAGCATCTGACACATCTCTCGTAATGATAATAATCAAATCTCCAACTCTTTCCTCATGCAAAAACGACTTCACAGTATCACTTAAAAAGCACTGATTTTCAATGATACTTTTGATTGCTGCAACAGCTTTAAAAACAGAAACATCGACAAATAAACTATGAAGCAGAAAGGCTTTCCGGTCCCGAATTTGCCTCTCTTCTGCTGTTTTACAAGGCATTGTTGCCAAAATCGCAAACTCCTTCGCCCATGGCCTGTAATCATGTTTCCCATCTCTTCCTTGTCCTCCTCCATTACCTCCCCAATTCTCATCCTCCACAGGAAGTGGCGGAAAAACAGAAGGATTATCAGCAACAAGCGGTGGAACAACCCACGTGTTCGCTCGAAAACCATAAGGAAGGTTACCAAACTGAAACAAACAATTAACATAAAATACAAAATTAACAATCAAACATCTCTTATAGTCTTATTAAAACCTAAGAGCTAAAGAGAAGGGAAGGCTTACTTTATTATGCTCGGTGAAAGCTTTCATAAGAGCTTTGTATGCCTAAAACAAAAAATTATAGCTTTAAAAACACCACCAGTGACTGACTTTGATTTTCATAGTAAAAATAAAGCAAAAACACACAAACGACATGTCAGTTTGGAATTAGAACTTACAGAATCAAAAACTCTGCTAATCTGCTGCAACAAACTAACCAAAGAGCGACAAAGAAGAGCGCGTTTTCCAGCTGGATAGAATCCTTCCCGCGAAGCAACAATTGTCATTGGCTTCCCACTGCAAACCCTAACCTGAATTTTTCCATTTCCAAAAATATTCCTTAATTTTAAACCAAAACCACTAAAAATCAAACTATTCATAAAAAACAAAAACTCTCACGTCTATCTGGAAGAAATCATCTTCCGTTTTATCTTCAAGGAAAGGACGACTCGATCTCCTGATATCTGAAATCAACAAAATTCAAAAAAAAAAATATATTAAAAAATCGTATTTTTTTGCATAATTATAGTCGTTATTATAACTATAATGAAAATGAAAGCTGACATTGAACCGGCGGCGTGAGGTGCGAGAAAGAGAAGAATTCATAAAACTGGCCAAGCCGTGGCGGCGGGCACATAGAAACCGCCGCATCCGCTTTCTCCATCGCGTCCGTACAAGCATCCTTGCCACTCTTGTTCACGATTTTCTTGTTATCTCCGCCCGTCTCAGTCGAACCGGACTCCTTTGAACCTCCGGTTCGACCAGGTGTTTTTGTCGGAGAAGTGGAAGAGGCGCCAAATGAGGTGGTGCAGGCGACGATGTCGAGGAGTCGGTGGATGTGAGCTATGGATTGTTCTTCTGTGTAGTCCTCTGCAACAGAAATTTTGAATTCTCGTTAAGCAAAAAATCGGGGTTGTTTGGGTAGCAGTACGCTGTTGGTGGTGCTTAGTGAGATAGAGTGGGTGTTGAATGTTTGACCGTTGATATGAGGGGCTTACCTTCTGTAATGGTGAGGTGGCAGGGTTTGAGCAAGATGATGTCCACTGAATCTTTGAGTCTGGGTCCCCGTACCTGTGAGTGTGGTAGGAGTCAATGAGTTTGAGGGAAAAAAAGCCGTTAGCACTCCAATTTATTGTTTTTTTTTAATATATCAAAACATTTTTTTAAAAAATATTTTTTTATATTAATTAAAAATACCTAAAAAATTAATTTAAAGTTAAAAAAATCAAAAAAAAAATAAAAATTAGTTTGGGGGCTAAGAGTATAAATTAATTAAAATAGAAGGGCTAGTTACCTCGTGAGATAAGGAGAAATTGGTCAAGTGGCATGTCTCGACATGCACACCCAAAAGCTTTCTTACATCCAAGATCCTGTCCGTGGAGATGCCCTACAAATATATGCAACAACCAAAAATGTCTTACAAACCAAGCAGAAAAAATAGAAAATATAATAATAAAACACGAGTACTATCGAAATATATACCTACCAAAAACAACAAAACAAATACGAAAAAGCAGAAGAAAATAACAAGCAAATTACACCTCATTAATTATTAATTTGACAAAAGAAATATTTTTTTTTTTGGATCAATAGAGATATATTAATTATTCTTAAAGTCAATATAACTTAATTAATTTTGAACAGTTTTTTCTTCAATTTTTATATTATTTAATTAAAAACTCAACAACAACAACAAAAACTATATATGAAAGTATTAACTTCAAAATTTCTAAAACCTAAACTCTTAAATTTTTTGCTAATTAATATCACCAATTAAGAAAAGTAGTTCAAAGGGTTGATTTTTGGAATTAATGAAGAAAAATTATAATGACAGGGAGGAAATACGAGCTAGGAAAGTACATTTACCTTGAGAGACACTTGAGAATCGTCCGGCGTTTCAACGGTGACTTCTATGACAGTAGGCAAAACTGTACATTCCATACAAAATCAACAAGACCCAAACTCAGCATTCTCAAAAACAAATTAAAAAAAAAAATGACAATAATTCAGTCCATCGACTTGCTCGCATTCATATCATATGCATACACACACAGAATGTTTTTATCTAAGCAATCTAGCTAAAAGGTCCAATTGGTTGCAGAAAGGATAAGAAAATGGAGAAGAAAATTTGTGAGCCATACATTTCCGATCTTATGTAGGGCCTGATAATCCAAATAATAAACTCAATAAGATAAAAAGATAGGGAGGAGGAGGAGGAGGAGGAGGAGAAAGAAATATGATGACTGATGCAATGAATATATATATATATATATATATATATATATATATATATATATATATATATGATAGAATTAATAACCTTTTTCTTCCTTCTTCTTTTTCTCTCCTTTAGCTTTATGAGGCTTGGCCTTTCCAGTCTTGGGAGCCATATCGTTGTTGCGAATGAAGGAAAAGAAATCTGTTTTGATTGGTTATAAGAACTACTCCTTCAATTGACGATAAAAACTATATCCCAGATTGAATTTATCGACTAAACTTCTCTGCATGGAAGAAACATTTACAGAATCTTTCGTCGAACACTCATAAGAAAAAACCCCGAGGAATTAAGAAACAAATATATGTGGAGCAAGGACAGGAAGCACCAAGAAAACAAAATAATAATGCAAAAGTGCAGGATTTTTTATTCTTTTTTAACAAATAGAGGGATAATTAAAGGTGGGGAGATTTAGCTAGCTAGCAAGCATGCGTAACCAGTTCATAGCTCAAGCAAGAAGCTGCTTTTATATGGTGAGGAGAAGGATGGGGACAGATAGAGTAGAAGAAAAGAGAGGGAACTGAATTGAAGTTAGTTTGTGTAGGATATTGTTGAGCATAATAAAATCTTTAAGTGAAAGGAAAACTTGGGACATGGGCTAATTAAGGAGAATATGAGAGAACGAGAGAGACTGCTGCTGGGAAGAGGATATAGAGAGAGAGAGGGGGGGGGCTTGAGAGGTGGATAGGATAAGGTAAGCCAAGTTCTTTCTTGTACACAAGCGTAGCACAAGAATGTAAGGTAAACCATTTCAGGCCTCTCATTTTTCTCTTTCTTTATAACTTGCCTCATCGCTTCCCTTTCATCAGAACCCTTTCTTACTCGTTCTAGATACTGTGCAAGTTTTTCACTGTAAAGATTTAATTTATGGGTCGTCATCTTGCTAGATTTTACTTGCTGGCATGGCAGTTTGGAGCCTATAAACGTGTGCCAAGTGTGTAGAACATATCTTGTTGAGGTTGTAGCTAAGAGTTGGGCTGTGTTTAGCACTAGCATACTGTCTAAGCAAGGAAAAATGGGTTTTCAAAGTAGTTGATATTAATTTTACTCGTAGAAAATATTTTCTTGTGCCCATGTATGGCGAAATTCTTACTTAATACCAATTCTTTCTACGTCCAATTTAATGGTTGAGGAATGATAGGGTGACAGGTGGACTGAACCAATTTCTTTTTTTTAACAAAATCTTACTATTTTGCAAAATTAAAAAAAAAAAAAAGCAGACGTATATGTTGTCTAGAAGGTGGTGGGTGCTGCAGAGCCCAACAAGTTTGGTGCTCTTCTTTCTCCATTGGGGCTTATATATAATTCTTATCAGGCCACAGGTTTTAAGGAACGGTGGATTCAGGTATGCGACCAGTATGCAGCTCCTCAAGTGGCACTGAAGCAACATCAGGAGTTTCTGGACAGTTACAAACATCTGTCCACTGCCCCTCAAAGAGCACTTCAGCGGGGCCGCGGATAAGAAAAATCGAAAGGCCAGTGTTGATGCTGTCGGTAGGAATAGTTTTTGGTAATTGTTTTTCCAATTACTTCTTACTCATAAATACATTAATATAATAACATACTAAAAAAAAACCTAAAAACCTGTGGAGGGATGCTTTTCAAAGACCTTAAAAAACCTCTCATAAACATGTGTCTCACAACCATAAATTTAATAAATACAAATAAAAATATTAATGGAAACAATCCCATTAGTAAATTATGGCGAAATTTACTGGTGAAATATTGTTTTGTTATGTCCTTCAGTATACACCGATTTTAATTTTTCTCTAGTGTATATCAATGAATTATAATATAAAAAGAAGGAATGAAAAAAAAATGATGTGTTATTATTATAGATAGTTTTACCAACGAAATAAACTCATCGCTAATATCCATCGGTAATAATTAAGTTATGACTTGACAAGCGACCCCTCTCCCAATTTCTTTTTTTTTCTTCTTCGTTTTTCTTTATTTTTCTTTGCAAATAATAGGAACCCCCCCCCCCCCCAATGACAAATCAAACTCTCATAACCATAAATCTAGTTACCCCAACACTCGGTCTATCAACATTCCTATTGTGGTTATGTTTTTTTTTTTTTTTTGAATTCCCCACGTCAAGTCAAAACTACCCATTTTTTAAATTAATTTTTAAAATGTTAATTTTTTGGCATTTTGATGTAGTATATGTAGTTTGTTTGTATGTTTACTTATTTTATAATCTCATAAAAATTTATTGTATGAATGTATGATTTGTAAATATTATGGTTTTTTTTAGATTTTAAAAAATTGTATTTGTTTGTAATTTGATGAAATTGATTTTGATTTTGTGATTAAGATGTTTTGTAATGAAATAAATGATGTCTTATTAATAGGTACATTTTATATTTTGTTAATTTTATTGATATGTTAAAAATTTCAATAAATGTAGATGGATTTGAATTTTTGTAGAAAATTGATAATGATTTAAAAGTATTATTAAAATAGATTGAATAAGTTTGAGTTAAATCAATGTTAGCTAATTTATTTAGTTCATACTAGATAGGTTATCCACGTGTTGTCGTGGGCTACTTCTAGAAACACGTGCTGTTTTTAATTGTGAGACAATTGAAAGAAAAAAAAAGAGTTTTCTAAGCATGCAATTAAGAGCCGGTAAAATTAAAAAGTATATGATTTAGCTTTTAAGTAACAAATAAGTAACATGTAAAAAACTTGTTTAAATTGTCTTGAATTTCATATAAGAATCAAATTGTAAAATGTAAAAAGATATAAATTTAACATAGACATTATTTGAGCAACTCAAAACAAAAAATAGCATGATGAACAAAAAGAGTATGGAAGCCCAATTTTTTGGGTGAAAAGTGAAGTCTCAACAAATGTTAGCAAGTAAAGAGTAACAAATGCTTATCAACTTCTTGTTACTGCAAAAACCTGAATAACTTAGTTAAATATCTATAAAAACATTTTATGTTTTCATTTATGTGTCTAGACTTAATGTATAAAATGAGTATGGTACATACCTTAAACACTCGTCTTAAAAGGTAAATTTTTCCCCCAAGAAAACGCAACCTGAAAGCACTTAAAGCCTTTAAAGTTTCTTGGACAAGCATTAGCCAAATAGTTTCCTTCACTAGATTCTACATATACATATATATAGCAAAAGAACTTCTAGATATAAATCAAAAAACTTATGCACATATCTAATTAAACAACCCAATAATCATTGTATAAAGTAATGAAAAAAAATTCATCAACAATAAACCAAAATGAAATTGAGAAAACCAAGAGAAAAATAAAGATCAAGATATCTAACATCGCAACACGGGTAATTTACCTAGTTATATTTAATGAATTCCTCTATCAAAATAAATTTGTAATAGAAAAACACATAAATTTTGTAATTGAAACCAACACACACACAAACAGCCCCAAAACCCAAAATCCACCCAAAACAAAAATTATTCCCGAGTTCAAATATGTTGTTTTAGGTGTTTTCAAGGTAAAAAAAAAAAAAACACTGAAATGTAACCCCCTTATTATGAAAGACACAAAAATCAATCGTTTTAGTGCCTAAAATCTTCCCCAACTGCCATTTCTTCTTCTTTCTTCGTTTCTCTCTAAATAACAGCAATCCCCCCCTCATTTCATCACAAATCAAAATTTCATCACCACAAATCCAGCTACCCCTAACACTCAGTCTATTAGCAACCCCTATTATGGTTAATTTGTTTTTTAGAATTTTCCATGTCAAGTAAGCAAAACTTACCATTTTTTGTTTTAACTAATTTTTAAAATGTTTATTTTTTTGGTATTTTGATGTAGTATATATAGTTTGTTTGTATGTCTACTTGTTTTATAACTTTTTTCTCATAAAAATTTGTTGTGTGAATATATGATTTGTAAATATTATGGTTTTTTTAGATCTTAAAAAAATGATATTTGTTTATAATTTGATGGAATTGATTTCGATTTTGTGACTAAGATATTTTGTAATGAAATAAATAATATCTTATTTAATGGATACATTTTATATTTTGTCAATTTTATTGTTAAATTGAAAATTTCAGTAAATATGGAGGGATTTGAATTTTTGTAAAAAATTGATAATGATTTAAGGGTACTATTAAAATAGATTGAATAAGTTTAAGTTAAACTAATATTAACTAATTTATTTAGTTTATATAATTAATTAATATATGTTGTCATAAATATTCTATATACATTTGATATAAGTAATGGATGATCGTTTTTGAATGTGTCAAGTTTCACTTAAAGGGTTGCACAAGATAGATTTATTGTAATGGGATTGAGATTTTTATTAATTATGCACTATCTAATCCGAGAAATATTAGTAGAGATAGTATTAGATGTCTATGTAAGAGGTGTAAAAATAAATAAAAAAATGTGTATTTTTTACCACAAAGACATGGGGCTATTGTGGACCAGGATTTATTAGTACTTTTTAAACAACATTTTATTGGTCCAAGCCTATTTTAATGATAGCTCAGAGCCTGGAAGGTCTTGAAAAATAGGTTTTAGCCCTAAACGCAAGGTGTAAGGCCTGGTGTAGGCAATGCACCTCAACCTAGACTCCAGGCATGCGACTTGGTACCTTTGGGCGTCGGAAACACACTTAAGCATAAGCGTTAAGCAGCATGCCTGGCGCTCGTGGACTCAGGCAACCCGTCTACGCCAGCCATAAGGCGCATACCTAGCTCTATCTGGGCATTGCCTTATGGCCTGGACTCAACACTTATACCGCTAGGATTTTTTACTAACCCAAGTTTTTTAGCCTGGATCCTATTTTATTTACACTTGTAGGTGTACAAAAGTCTCTCATGACCTACCACTAATTTTAAAGAGAGGAACTTCTAGTGTGGAATGAAATGGAATGGGTGGAAGTCCTTATATAGTAAAAGGTCTCCTTCATCTTCTACCAGATCGATAACACCGATAGCAGATCCTTAAAGTTTGAGCTAACACTGCCATAAAGCATTTCCCCGTGTATTTTTCTTCTGAAAAAGCATTCTTTCTTTCATGATGCACACCTTTGTATATGAATTCTCCAGTGACATACCTTGGGATATCCATTGCTCTTCTTATATGGAGAAAAATTAAAGATCCCTTCAAAGAAATCAAGTATATTTTTAGTTCTTGCGTAGTTTATACTATAAAGACTTGGAGCTACTATGGATCAGGATTTATTAGTACAATTTAAGTAAATTTATTGGTTTAAGCCTATTTTAAAGATGGCTCAAAGCCTAGAGGATCTCAAAAAACATGTTTAAAGCCTAAACACAGGGCATGAGGCCTGCCGTAGGCAATGCACCTCAGCTCAAATGTCAGGCATACAACCTGGTGCCCTTGGGCGTAGGAAACACACTTAAGCATAGGTGCTAAACAACACTCCTGATGCCTATGGGCTCAGGCACACACCTGCACCAACCATGAGGCGCATGTTTAGCTCTACTTGGGCATTATCTTGTGGCCTGGACCCAACACTTAGACCCCGAGGATTTTTTACCACCCCTAGGTGTATAAAAATCTCTCATGGCTTACCACATTTTCATCTTATTAATACATATATAAGAGATATTTGTCTCTCATTAATGTTTGTGTAAAAGATATTTGTCTCTCATTAATACACGTGTAAGAGATATTTATCCATCAATAATGTTACCAAGGTGGAATGATTTTCTAGGCCCCTTCTTCAAGCACAAGGACAAGGTTTAGGGGATATAAATACTCCTTAGATCACCCATGTAAAGGGTTTACAATTTCTATTCTTAACATGCACACATTATTTTCTTACATAGCACTTATTTTCATATCAAAACAAGATTAAAAAAAATCTTATTCTTAGAATTTAATGCTCTTTTCATATTTATTACACTCTTTTTATATAAAAATATTGACTTAAGCATTTAAGGGTCTCCAAATCCACCTAAAGGGAAATGTTTTGTAGGTATTAAGATTCTTACATCAAGTTATCACCTTCCTTTTCTACGGAGAATGGATCTAATAGAATGAACACTTTATTTAGCCCATTATCTAACCACTAAAAATTTATATTCCTAAACATCTTGGATTTTGAAACATTATCCATACACAACTGATATTTTGATATATCTACTCTACAAAATTCAAACTACCATTCTAATTTCTGTGTAGGTTGTAGGGAAAAATTGACTGGTTCATGTAGTAATCCTTTAACTTACTCAATCCCTACTGATTTTGTTTGGTTACTCATTACCAAAATTAATTCTAATAAAAAACCTTGTTATATAAGTTACCAAGTTGAGTGTCCTTATATTGTCAATATTGATTCAACATTTCGTGTGTCCCCTGTAACTAATTGTAGTTAAAGTTCTGAAAATAATGTCATAATTAAATGTTTTTATTTTATTTTATATTTTGCACATTAAAAAAATTTAATGGAGGTGGCGTTATTTTTTAATAATGCCTAAAAAAATAGGTCGGCATCAGTAAAATACATACATGTTTTTGTGTTAAGTTTATTTTATTAATTATAAATAATATCTTTTCGTTTTTTAATTAAAAATAAAGCATATACTGCCAACGATAGCTTCTTACAGTACAATTAAAGATAGTTGATACTTTAATTTTATAATTCGAAGAATTAATTGACATGAATATTTATATTAATAATAATAAAAAAAAAAAAGAATAGTTGATCCTCAATTTAAAATTGCACTTTTCCAAGTTCAACAATTTAAGCCTATTCTTCCTTTGAGACTGAAAATATAAGAAAGACACACAGAGGAATAACCACGAAGGCCGCAACCTTTAGCAAGTCTTCACTCTCCTTTGAGATCACTCCAATCCTTGACCAATCTCCACTGTACCTGAGTTTGAAATGGCACTACATCGGTGAGGTAGACATGGCTTCCCTAACTAATCATGCTTATATAAATTAAGAAAAAAAAGCACAAGGAATGAAGAAAACTTACCCAGCATCAATGAATCCAAGTCCGAAAACAGCAGCAGCAGACTGTGACAGAATATTTTTAGGAACTCTCAGCGGAAAAACAGGCTGTTCCTGGGATCTTGAGTTCTCAGACGGTTCCTTCCTTTTAGCCAATGCGGTGGCAAAACACTTTCTGCCATTCTTCTTCAGTCCGAAAACAGCAGCAGCAGACTGAGACAGAATATTTTTAGGAACTCTCAACGGAAAAACAGGCTGTTCCTGGGATCTTGAGCTCTCAGTCCTTCCTTTTAGCCAATGCGGTGGCAAAACATTTTCTGCCATTCTTCTTCTGGCGAGAAAGTTTGAGGTTGATCAAGAAAAAGCTCCTCTCTATGGCCACCATTTCCCTGGCTATCACATTTAACGTGTCTCAGATGTCTCTGCCTCTCATGTATTTACACGAGTTGACTATCTTATCCTAGTATCTGAACAATACAAGCCACAAACAAAAGTTTATATTTGTTTTTTAACTTAGTCCTCATAATTTAATAATACTAATTCATTAGTCCTCATAATTTCAAATTATATTCTTATTCCTTTTTCGAAAAAAAATGAATTTATTTATTTTCGAAACTTTTATTAGAAAAAAAGCATCTTCGGAAAAAAAATTGAACAATATATGTGCACAGTGTTTAAGCCTAAAATTTAGAGTTTTGTATAATAATAATAATAATTATTATTATATATGTAAGAAATTTATATAATTAACTTAACGAGTTGATTATATGACCTGAGAAGCAGAAAACCCCCTACGCCACAGACACTTCACTCTGCACTGTATTTTTTTGAATTGAAACACAAAAACCCTAAGAATGGCAAGAACAAACCTTACAGAACCCCCCAAAATCCACAGAATCCCACAACCCAAATTCATTGACGCAATCCGCTGGCTCCCTTCTCCTTCCCCTTTTCGAAAATCCTTCATTACTTCCCTCTTTGATTCGGATGTCCACACTCCTTCCCTCGAAATCCACTCTCTAGACCCTTCTAAAACCCTAACCACCCCACTCTTGTCCTGGACCCCACCTTCCCGTATTTCCTCTCTCAAATCCACTCCTTCCCTCTTCGCTGCCTCCACTTTCTTGGGTTCTCTCCACATTTTCAAAACGCCAGAGGAAATGTCGGTTTTGGGGAATGATATGTCGGGTTTGGGTAGTGAAACGTCGGTTATGGAACCTGTAGTGTCGGTTATTGGCAGGGAGTTTCATGTGGGGTCCATTGGGGGTGTGGATTTGATGGAAGGAGGGAGTGAGTGTGTTAGCGTTGGAGAAGATGGGAGGGTTAATTTGGTTGTTGAGAAGGGAGGTTTTAGGAGGGTTTTTGATGGGAATGGTTTGGTTTCATATTCGGCAGTTAAATGGGCTTCCCCGTCTGAGTTTGTGACTGGTGGATGTGGGTTTGGACTTCAGTGGTGGGACCTTAGACAGCCAGGTGCTGCCGTTGCTCAGTTTAAGGGTAGCTGGTGAGTGCTTTTGCGACCTTTTTTAATAGCACTTCTGAGATGGATTTGAATTTGGTTTTCCTTTGTCATAAAACTGTTGATATTCATAGTGTTTTTCTCTTGTTGCTTGTTTCAAATATAATCGTGGCCGATTAGTTGGACAATTACTCTTCGAATGTTATTGTAAGAAATGAAATAGGTTGTGATTATTTTTGTGTGCTAAACTTTCATCAGTTTTGTAGGATGCCTATACTGAAATTGGGAGAATTTTTTTTTAGGATTAGGATTATGATTTTAAAGGTATGAAGAAAATGCCTTGTTATAGTCATGCTTATCTAGACTTGATGATATATATGACTTATAATGTTGGATGAGTACGACTGACTCTTACTTGAATAAATTGAAAGTTCAAAGAATAGAAGTCAAAAGAGAAGTTATTATTAGTATGGTATTTCACTGATTGATGAAAAATTGATCTGTTTAAAACTCTTCTGAGTCGAGTAAAAGCTATCAAATTGCTGAGTGAACCTAGCAGACAATATGGCTTATTGCTTTGGTGCAGTCAATGCAAATGCACTGGACACTTGTATATATGTGTTCCTGCAAGCACTGTAAAAACACGATTGAAAACAAACTTTTGAGGGACTGCATGCCATGATTAGCTTCCAATTTGGCCAGGATTAAATTGGTTGTGGTTTATTAATGCAGTTTGGTAGCATGTGAAACTTCTAGAATGGGCTTCATGCGTATTAAAAGTTCTATTTAGTTGTTTAAAGCATCTATTGTAATTCAGAAGGGATTTTTTAGTTGCATGCAAATGGTTGGCATAAATGTAGGCGTAACTTTAGTTCTGTGTATTAGCGATTCATCTACATTCAAATGGTTGGTTGACCTTGTTCTTTTTAGTTACAATTAAGCAACATAGCAAATTTCCCATATCGTTATGGCCGGCAAGAAGTGTACTGATTTGCTGTCAAGCTTATGCTGTAGGGATCATGGCACAACTTCTGGGATCATTCATTCCATTGATATCCATCCATCCCGTAAGCACACATGTCTGGTGAGATAGCTGCTCAGCCCATATTATAATCACTCTCGTTTTGCATGAAGAACCCTGTCCATGTTCCTTGTTAATAGATATGGATGTAGCTTGTTAGCTGAATTTATTTTCTTCCTTATTTTGCTTTTGAATGGTTGAATCTTACAATTTGGATACTTGTTTTTATTTTATTTTTTCTGTGTTGATGCTATTCAGTCCTTCCTGATCACTGTGGATTGGGATGCTCTTGCATTTCAGTGGCAGATTGGTCATGAACACATGCCTAGATTTTGTTATCATTTGATAAATATGTTTCTTTTAGACAGCTTATCTTTCCTAAAGCCAAAGTTAGATCCTGGACAATTTCTAGTTCATGTTACTATGAGAAAAATTAGTGCTTAGTGAAACTCCAATCAGGCCTTGTAACCAAATTAAGGAATTCTTTATGTTATTGCATGAGAACAAGTATTAGCTCATGTTGTTTGTTTAGCCAATCATAACAAGTGAATATTTACTTGCTTGAAAACCATCTTGCGTTAATTTTTCTTGTTATGTGAGGAAATCACTTGTTGCTTTTAAGTGTTTAGTATCATTCTTGTGCTTGTATGAAAACTGAATTGCCTTTCCTGTCATAGGCAGGAGGTTCATCAGGTACTGTATTTGCCTGGGATTTAAGAAGGCAACAAGAACCGATTATTCTTTCTTCAATTGGCTCTAGTGACACTATGACCCAACCATTATCTGAAAGCGAGGTTTGGGAAGTTCAATATGACTACTACACCAAGTCTTTGAATAGTAACATTTCATCATCGCGGATCTTACCTGCCATGATCTGCTCTGAAGATGGGATCCTTGCTGTCATTGAACAAGGTATGTAGTTCTCACTGTAACTTCTGTTTGTCACGTGCTCTGCTATTAGGCTATTACTGTCACTACTGGCAGACATGTGCTGGCTTGACTATTATGCACGAAACCCACGTCATTTGCTGACTGATTGGTGGTATGATATTGACATACCAGAAGATATTTTGGAGCTCAAACTGGCACTGATTTCATTTGACATGTTATGCTGTGTAGGTGAGGAACCCACTGAGCTCTTGGCTGAACCCTGTGCCATCAACAGCTTTGACATTGATCGCCAAAACCCCTCGGTATGTAGGACCTGTGTCTCAGTGGTCAAAGTACTTGGAAATCTATCATGTTTTTAATCCATTTTCTGCTGTGCAGGATGTAATATGTAGTTTGGAGTGGGAATCCATTGTCATTTTGTCAAGGCCGTAAAATTGGACACGGAGAATTTAAGCTCAAGTTGAAATCTTGTTATATTACTTCTTCGATGAATTTTGTGCTCCAAGCTGGAGTTAATGGAGGAGTGGGATGAGCGGAGCAAGTTTTTGTTGCTATTTGCCAATAATGTTTACTCACCAGTTCGTTTGCAAACAATAATTATGTTTTGTAGTCTTCACAAATGGCATTCAAGAAAACACTTGGTGGAGCAAAGTTTTATCACCACCGCTGCATCAGTGTTAATGGAATTGATGCATATGGTTGAAGTGTAAGGAGAGGGAAGTAGTTGGCCATTGGCAACACCAACCAGGAGCTCGAGTAACTGTACTTTTGGTTGCTAACCATTGTCCTTTGTCAAGTAGTACAATGATATCGTGGCCAATTCTACCGAATCCAACAGCAGTGTAGACTTTGTTTTATGACAGTTTTTCTGTCGTAGAACGTGGAGTGCCATTATTCTGTTGGTGAACTTCGGAAATCTCTAATGGCTGGATTCAATGGAAAATGTTGGTGGTCTAGTATACACTAACTCGCCGTATGCTAAATTCCCATTCCCATTATTCAAGCCTTTTTCTTTTCATAGCTTGAACTTCAACAGATTAATGGACTCCATGTGATGGGCTCAATGTATATCTCTCAATTTAATGGTTTTTTGTTTATTATATTTGTGTGCTCTAACTATTTAGAAATGTATTTGCATATAAATTATCTTTTCCCAAGTAAATCTTGATCACCATTAATCCCTCCCATTTCGTTTTTGGCCATTTTGTGGGAAAAAATAAAAAAAAATGTGAAAAAAATAGGGCATGCAAATATGAGTAATTTTTTTTGGAGTTTAGTATAGTAAAAAAAAAACAAAAAAAACAAGAAATAATAGAGTTTGGCAAGTTGCATACAACATTTGCAATCCGTGAATTGCATGTCGTATCCGTGAATCATCAAAAAAATGTGGTCGGGGTGATTTTTCTAACCTTAACTTTTTACCATAAAAAACAAACCCAGCACTTCATCACTCAAAAACACAATTTACGATTCATCCAAGCTAAAAAGTAACAATTCTTAATTAAATACAATAAAAACTCAAATAACATTTGATTAAATTTAAACTAAATTTATAAATCTTATAAAATTAAAGCATGTAATCTAAATATATCTAACAATCACCCCAACTAGTAGACATGCTTTAAGTGCTTATGGACGAGCCTACATCACCATAACTCATCAAACTTGAGAACAAGTTTGTAGTGCTAGTGTAGGGGTCAACACCAAAATTATCCCAACTTATAGACGAGCTTGGAACGCTTGTGGAAGAGTTTGAATAACTTGTGGATGGACTTCCCTTACTAACTGTATGTCCCTATTCATGATAAACGATCTCGTTTACTGACAAGACTTTTTTGAGATGCTCAACTTCCTTAACCTCTTAAAGTCCACCACAACACAAATTGAGTGTATTGTTGGTCAGAGCATCTCCCATCTTATCGACTCATTCACGGATCATTGTTGTTGCTCTTCGAGCATTCCGTAATAAGTAATGCACCTAATACATACATTAAAGAATAATTAACATTCATCATTTGTAATAACATTAACAATATTTAATAATAGATATACAAAAGAAATATTGCATATCAATCTATTATGTCTCATATATTAGGGCTTGTAATGCATTGGAATATGTGGACGCTTGGAGAAACACGACCATGTTAGTGTAATAAATCAGTGTATTATGGACAAATACCATCTTATATAACTGTCTAGATAAATTATTAGATTTCGCTTCGTAAATATATAATCTTTCCTGGAGTGCTTATGAACAGGCTTACATCACCATAACCCATCAAACTTGAGAACAAGTCTGTAATGCTAGTGTAGAGGTCAACATTAAAATTATCCTAGCTCACAGATGAACTTGGAATGCCCGTGGAAGAGTTTGGATCGCTCATGGATGAACTTGCTTCCCTAATTGCATGTCTTTTTTCATGACTTATTTATTTGCTGTAAAGAAAATAATAATGTATTTGTTTCCAAAATATGAGGTCTCCTTGAAAGATTTTGGTACATTGTTGCTAAAGATACGAATGTGAGCTTTGAGGAGGACACAGAAGAAATGAAGATGAAATTAGAAAAATTTGATGAGAACATGTATTGGCTAATTTCAAAAAGTCATACAAAGTTAGTGATACAGTCAATATATAATCTAATACATAAACAAGAAATCACTAGTTTTAGAAAAACAAGAAATCACTAGTTTTAGAAAAACAAGAAATCATAAGAGTTAAAGGAGAATAATGTTTATACAATACAATACAAGATGATAGTCATTTAAATTATGGATTTGGATTTTTTCACAGTTGGGATTTTAGTATAATGCTCTACTTCAGGCATTACAAGCATTATCAATTTAGTACATGATATTTGGTCATTACATAAACTGAATCATGTTACTGTTCTGTCATTTCTTCCGTACTTCTATTTATTCATTTGCTGGATTTTGATGCAAAGTGGTGATTGCGTTGCATGTTAGTTGACACAAATTTAGCTTGCTTAGGGTTTTAATCCATAGTTTGCCATTTACATAATCTCTATCATTTTCACACTTGCACCATGGAACCAGAGGATTTCACTGCACACTCATAAGCAACCTTGCGGCATCGCGCTCTATGCAATATTCATAGCAGTGCTTATTTTAGAAATCATACGCACTGTCATGTGTTGTTAGGTAGAAAGATCGATTTTGCTTCAGTCATGGTACTGGATTTAGCCATTGCACATTAGATGCAGGTTCTCGACTTGATGGAAGAATTTGGTGTCAAACCATATGTGAGATGATATTTAGCACCATGATGAATGCCTGGAGGCAGCACCGCAGGATTCATGAGAAGTGCAGGGAAATCTTTGATGATATGGTGAAAGCTAGCATAGAACCTGATGTACATGCATACAATAATATTCTTGCTAAAGGTTATGTGCGTGCACAAGAACCAGATAGAGTCGAAGAACTCTGGCCAAATATTGTGTGATTTTCACGACTATTAGTTATCAGTGGCAGGTGCAGTTCACTACAAGATTTTACAGTTTTACCGACGGATAAATTTTGTCGGTGTGTGATTAGCAGTTCGTCGGTGATTTTTTTACCGACGGATTTAGTCCGTCGGCTTTCCTTTCGTCGGTGATTCCCCATTCCATCGCTATATCGGTTGGCAAAACAAAAAAAACTATTTGCCGATGGTTTTACAGACGGAATTTGCGTGCAAAAAAAAAAGATTCCCGCTTGAAATATACCGATGGATTTTTAGTCCGTCGGTGATATCGGGATTTACCAACAGCTACTAACCGTCGGTACATCTGTCGGTGAGTGTATGAAATACCGACCGAATAGATCCGTCTGTAAATTCGTCGGTAAGTGTGGCAGCTACTGTTAAATGCCGACTGGTTAATTCCGTCGGTAAGTCTGTCGGTGAGTGTTTAAAATACCAACCGAATTAATCCGTCGGTAAAACCCTTTGTAATATTTTTTTTCTAAATTTGTTTTAAAAAATTATTTAGGATATATAATATAATACTATATAAATTAATTGTAATACAAACCAATTATGCAAATAAAATTTATATTAAACATAAAAAAAAAATCAAAGTTAAATAATATTCATTACAAACTGAATATGTTTCAAAAAAAATATTAAATGAAGTTTTAAAGATAAATAATGTTTATTACAAATTAATATAAAGGTGGAGCTGAAGGAGGAGGAGGAGGAGGAGGCTGGTGGTTATACGGCAAAAAACGATTAGGCGCACATGTTCCACTATTTGCCATGTTCATGACCTTTTCACGAAGCTGTTCATAAGCCGCTTTTTGTTGTTCATACTCCGCTTTTTGTTATACATGAGACGCTTTGAGTTGTGCATACTCCGCTGATAGGTGGTCGTATTTGTCGGTGAGCTGAGTCGTGTGTTGCTGCAAGGCCACGAACTCCTTAGATTGGGAACTCGATATTGATTGGGAGCTCTCAACGGTTGAAACACTACAGGTCGACCACAAGTTGTCGGCCGTAGTGTTGGAGAGCCCGTAAACCTGATTTTTATTGGGTCCACCTGACGATCCAATCTCCATCCACAAATCCAGATCGAATTTCAGATAGATCAAAATATCGTCCTCGTATCTCTCCCTCAATCGATTATTATAGGTCTCTTGAAAATAAAAAAAGTAATCATCATATTCAATTCAATAAACATAATAACTTACAAAATAAAATGGTCGAACAAACATACCATGAAATGTTGAGCACGGTTATCAACGAACTGTTGCGCCCCCTTTTAGTGGTCTTGACTCCGCACGTGCGTCTCCACAAACAGCTCCATCGGGCTTGGCTCACGTCCAAGAGACGCAGCCTATAATGAAAAAAGATATATTAACAACAACTTAATTTAACGATATATTTCATTTAAATTAATCTTACCATCCGTTTCGCATGTGCAGCAAACGGAACGAAGCCGCCAGTGTGCGTTGTCACCGAGCCATGAATTGGCCGATTCCGGTTGCCAGCACCGGACTGTGAGCGTCGTGTTAACCACTCAGACGTCACGTGCTCAAGATAGCGCGGCCATATATCTTTCGGGATGTTTATCGGTTTGAAATCCCTCCAAATCGCAACATCGTTCCAGCCTTGGAAACCCCTATCCCTCGCGGTTTTTTTTGCCCTTTTTTGTGCTTCATATCAAAAATTACATTTCGAAACATAAATTTTAGTCTAAAAAAATCTTGTATTTTTTTCGATCTTACCTAGTTGCCGCGTGATTTTCCCACACCCTCCTCACAACAGTGTTATGCTCACCGTCCCACCAAAATTTGTGCTGTGTATAAATAAACAAGTTTAAATAAAAATAATAATTTATTTATAATTATATTAATAATTTATTAGAAATAAACTGAAAATTATAAATTAACACCAACCTGAAATCTGTCAAACCATGCATTGATTTGAGGCATCCATTCAAGATGCTTGGATATCTGACTCCATTGAAACAATGGAATCTCCATCGACGATTTAAACGCCGATGATATTACTCGGGCGGCCTCAATGTTTGTGAACCTGAAAATAAATGAAATAAATTAAATAGTGATTACTTCATAAATTATGTTGTAATTTTAAAAAAAAATTAAACCTTAACAAACTTACATTGAAAGGTCGTCCTTCCACTGTGCCTCGTACTTGCGGATAAATTGATTCCGCTGTGAAGGCACGCCACCTCTGCGCTGTGAAGTACCGCTGGAAGAGGCAGCATCGGTTGACGGCGCAGGTGGTGTAGTTGCCTCTTCTTGAGAGGCACCTAAGGAAATATCATCATCGCTGCTAGACGAACTAGCTGCGACCGTACGTAAGCGACCAGCTCTGGTTTTCATTCTACGCATCTCCACAATTTTATACAAATAATTATATAATTAAATTCAAATGTTAAAAAAAAATTCGACAGCACCTCCCCTATACCGGATACTACTTCCCTATACCGGATACTACCCAAATCCACACACCTGCACATATTAACAAAAGCCACAACCAATTGACCCAATCTATACTAATTATTCCAACATATTCAATTACTAATCCTAAGGTAAATTCAACATTAAGAATTACAATTCAACAAATTATTCAATAATTATGCCAATACAACAATAAAATATATTCAATAAATAAAAAAACTGTAGACTAACAAATTAAATTAATTGAAAAAAATTAAACATAAATCATGCAATAATAGAGTAAAATTAACAATTATTCCAAAATATTCAATTACTAATACTAAGGTAAATTCAACATTAACAATTACAATTCAAAAAATTATTCAATAATTATACCAATACAACAAAACAATAAATTAAAAAAAAAACTCTAGAATAACAATCAAAATAAATGTAAAACATTAAGCACAAATCATGCAATAATAGAGTAAAATTAATAATTATTCTAACATATTCAATTACTAATTCTATGGAAAATTCAACATTAACAATAAATATTCAACAAATTAACTAATCATAATTATGCCAATACAACAATAAACAATATTCAATAAATTCAAAAAAAAACTATAGACTTTAGCAATGAAATATGCTTACTTTAATAATGTGTTGAATTCAATACTTTATCTACATTACAAAAAATACACCAAAACAAAAAAAAATAGCAAAAAAAAACCCTTAAAATAAAATAAAATAGAAGAAACACTTACCTTTTAAACTGATGAAGATTCACAAGAAAACTTGCTAAAGATTGCAGGTGAAAACTTTGAAGAACGGAGAGGAAAAGAATCGAAATTTAAGGTGAAAAACTGAGGAGGAAGAAAAAATGAACTGAAAGGGCGGTCGCTGGAACTTATATGGCAGTTTTACCGACGAATTCACCGACGGATATAAAATTAATTATTATTTTAAATTATTCCGTCGATAATGTGTCAAAAATCCGTCAGTATTTTTTGAATTTTGCACTAAAATTTTTGATGACCCTCCATATTTTTCGTGGTCCGTCGGTAATTCCGTCGGCGAACTGACGTGGTTAGAGATGCATTTAATGCACAATCCTTTGGAATTCGCACGGTCCGTCGGTAATGTCGTCGGTAAAATTGACCCGCCGATAACTTGCCGACGTACTTATATCCGTCGGTATGGTCGTCGGTGATTGTGGCATTTCAAGTAATTATTTTCGAACTCTCTGTGAAATGCCGACGGACTTAATCCGTCAATATGCACGTCGGTGATTGTGGCATTTCAAGTAATTATTTTCAAAATCTCTGTGAAATGCCGACAGACTTAAGCCGTCGGTATGGGCGTTAGTGATTGTGGCATTTCAAGTAATTATTTTCAAACTATCTGTGAAATGCCGATGGACTTAATCTGTCGGTATGCATGTCGGTGATTGTGGCATTTCAAGTAATTATTTTCGTGTTACAAAATATATCATCCATGATCTATAATTATTTCAAGTAATTATTTCGTGATTGTGACATTTCAAGTAATTATTTCAAGTAATAAATATTTCGTGTTACAAAATATATCATCCATAATCTAAATTACATGAAAGAAAGGGTTTTATAGAGGGCTTAATTTTGATTGTTAGTCAAAATTTTCTTCTTTTTCGTCATCAATTGAATTGTCATCACCCTCATCGCAATCTTCAATATGGATATCATCTACTTCATCCACATTTGCTTGTCCGCTAAAGCTCAAAACAACATTCAACTTCTCTGCGTCAACATTAACAAGACTATCATCGAAAACACGAAAATTTGAATTTTCTTCCATTTCGTCAGAATCTTTCAACAAATCAAAAAACCTAGCTGCATCTGCATTAGGTTCTTCTTCTAAGATTGGACATTGACTGACATTACCTTGATTCATTCTCATTGCATCCATAACCATATTTCTGTAAGGATTAGTGTTGTCATTTGCCACTTCATGCACGTTGCTAGCACTAGAAGTAGACCCAACCACCGTTTCTTCCATTCTACTCTCATTAACAAATACCTCTCCATGTGCATACCAACACTAGTAATTCTTCATAAACCCTTTGTGTAGAAGATGCATCATTACAACATCTGGATGCAGATACTTTTTATTTTGACACTTCCTGCATAGACACCTAATATCGTCTCCAGTAAAATTTCTAGAAATAGATGTTGCGAAATTAATAAAACCCTGAACCTCGTTACAATAATCCATCCTCCGCAATCCTTGAGGTGAATCTCGATACATCCATGAACGATCATCCATGATTTATATCGAACCTCTATAAAATTATGATGACATCATGTATTAATTAACTAAGTTAGGTAAATAAACTTGCAAAAATATTACTTTACCTCGATATTATCCAACAAACCAATCACAACTTCTCATAAATATTAAATATTCATTATCATTTATCAACGTCCATACAAATTAAAATATATAAATTTACAGAAATTACCACTCCGCAATACCATTGATAAAACTTTAAACGGACCCATTAAGCAAGCTATTAATTATTTCAAAACAGCACATGTACTTCGGTAGTTCCATAAAGTTTTAACAATTTACAAACAAATACAATCTTACAAAATCTAAAACAAACCATAACAGGTATAGAATTATACATTCATTTACTACAAGTTTGTTTGAGAAATAACAATAAAACATGTACATCTACTAACAAAATACATATACTAAAAAAACAATAAAATTGATATTTAATTAAATGTTAAAATTTAAAAAGATAGAATTACTTACAAAAATTGATAAAATCCGTCAGTAAATCAGAACACGGATGTTGTGACCACAAAACTTCAAGAAATATAACTTGTTGTGCTGATATGAGGGAGATTTTTGTTTGGGGGGGAGGGGGGGCTGGTTGTTTGCAGATGGGGAGAGTTGGGATTAGGAAGAAGAAGGAGAAATAGGGGAGGAGAGGGTCGGCAAAGCGGACATATATTAACTTTTCCCGACAGTTTCACTGACGTACACTCCGTCGGTGAAATCGTCGATGATTCTGACGGAACAATCGACACGTCACCGTACGGATCTGCCATTTCAAATCCATCGGTGATTTCGTCGGCAATATAAACGGCGAACCGGTCACATCGTTGTGCGGGCTGTCTTTTTGAATCCGTCGGAAAAAATAACCCGCCAAAACCTCCACGTCAGCGACCCGCCTTTTTTTTACGATGGAAACTTTTCCGTCCGTAATTCAATCGGTAATTACCGACTAAAGTACGGACAGAATAGTGTCCGTTGGTAATTTTGACCTCAAATTACCGACAGAAATATGCCGTCGGTAAATCCGTTGCTATTTAGCGAATTTCTGATAGTAGTTCTAGAAGAATGGACCATGCAATTAGAGTTTGTGACAAGATGTGTGAACATGGAATTTCTCCTGATTTGAAGACTTTTGAGACTCTGATTTGGGGATTTGCTGAAGCCAAGCAGTCGTGGAATGCAGAATAATTTCTCCAGATTATGACAGAATTTGAGGTTCAGCCTGAAAAATCGACCATGTTGCTTGGAGCTAAAGCATGTCGTGCTACTGGAATGACGCAAGAGCCAAGTAGAATTCTTAGTATGATAAACAGAAGAGAAACCTAAAGAAACCGTATGAAAAGCATATAGCATAGGTCCCATTTTGAATGTCTTACAGATACTAATTAAGTACAGTTACAAGTGACCACAAAGGATCTCCTGCAACTCTTGGAAAAAGCAAGATATATGATAACTTTTGTGTATGTTTGATGTGAAAAACAACTCTTTATACATGTTTGAAATGTTTCATGCTTTAACTATTCCATTTAATTACATTTCAAAATGTTATTATTCGACCCGCAGAGTAGCATGATATGTAGCTCAAAGAGTCCTGCTCGAGCCCAGGAATACATCCATGTCTCTGGGCAAGGAAGTTAGAGCTTCATCCTATTCCCATGCACGCAAGCAATTATCATTCATTTCTCTGTTTCTCTCGACTGTCCACTTTTCCATCCTCCAAGAGTCCAAAGAGAATATTTGAACGTTATCCGTGTAGAAATTAAAAAAATAAAATAATAATAATAATAATAATAATAATACTCCAAAGGTATCAGAAAAGCGATAATTATAGCCAGCAAGACTCCTGTTTGGACGTTTTCTTCAACGTAAGCCTATTCTTTCCTCCAACACTATATTATAGCCAAGCATAATTATTTTTTGAGAGACGATGTTATTATTTAAAAATTATATTAGTCTCTTCACTTGTATCCTTTCGTAGAAATGTAAGTTAATTTTATTTTAATTAAATAATAAAAAGATAAGCAATTATATCATAATAGATCATTTCTTAAAAAAAAATGATCTCGATAATTTTGAGAAATATTTTTTCAAAAAATAACAAATAATATAGCTCAATTCACAATTTATTCAAAACAGAAAGATAAAATGGGGTAAAAAAACAAACTTAAAAAATCAATTCTAGTCAACCCAAATTAACATGACAAACTAACCAAGGTAATTAGGGTCGAGACCTAGAATATCCCACCAAATCCGCAACTAAAATCATGAAATCAGAATAACCTGATAGAAGTAAAATAAAGAAAATTTTAAGCCTGTTTTTTTTCTTTTTAAATCAACTCGTATTAACTTTTCAAACATATGATCCGGGTTATTAAACCCAAAGCACCCTATCTGAAAAAAAAACATGAAACTCAATTCTCAATCAATCAAATATTAAAATATAAAATTAAAAAATATATATACAAAAGGATTCAAAAAACAAAAGAGCAATTAAAAGAATGATGATCAAAATTGAAAAGAAAAATTAATTTAGCAAAAGGACCTAAAAAATCAAAAGAATGAGAATCAAGATTGATATAAAAATAAAAATACTTTTTTTTATTAAAGAGTGAAATTGAAAAAAAAAACTTTAACAAAAAAAAAATGATGTCTAAATTGGTAAAAGTAATATAACATAAATTTGGATTGAATGATGAAATTGAAAACAAATAAAACTTTTACAAAAGAGCCAAGAAAAAAAATTAAAAATCAAAAGAATAAGTATCAAATTGAAAAAAATAATATTTGTCAAACTGGAATTGATATACGAAATTAAAACGAATATAACCTTTATAAAAGGGCCAAGAATAAATATTAAAAATAAAAAAATAAGAACTGAAATTGAAATATTAACAACAAAAAAGATCAAGTTATAATTTTCGAGAAAAAAAATAAAAAACAAAAAAAACAAAAAAAAAATCTATCGACAACAAATCGCTCCATTTCCACCAACATTTGTTGCATCATGAGAAAAAGAATAGAGCATAACTTTTAACAACACGGCCGGAAGGTATTTTTTGTGTGGGTCTCCCACGTGTTAGCTTGTGCGTTGCACGCACAATAAATTTTTTTAATCTAATTAATAATTAAACCCTGCTAAAAGATCAAAAATACTTGTATGGTTGTGTAGTTCTATGAATTTTGATTTGAAGGGCAATCATTTTATTGCTTAAAAAAATAGAAAGATACATGCCTCTTATTAATTCTTTAATAATTAATGGGACATATAAAATAAAATTTAGTACCCAAAACTAAGACTTTTATTGTTTTTTAAAAAGACAAAGATATTATTATTATTCTATTCAAGTAAATAGTGACAATAAATCTGTATGTTTGTATGCGTACATGTTCTCATATATGAAGATTTCTATATGGATCTTGTAAGAACACACATTAGAGTTATAAAATGCTTATAACCAAATACTATGTTTCTTTTTTAGAATTAATTATGAAATGTTATGAATATGGTCTTATAAGATAACATTTATTTTAAAGAAATTCTATACTTACAATTGATTTTTTATTTTTTAATACGATTAAACAACAAATGAAGTCTAACTAGTATATTAATCAGCGCTCCACAACGGGTTAATAACAATTTTTATTTCAAATGTAAAAAAAAATATTAAGCGTAATTTTTAAGTGTCTTGGATCTAGTTGCGGAGCCAGATCCAATCCAATAGCCTTGGGTCTGGCTAGTTGGGTTTGGTTGTGGAGCCAGACCCAATAACCTTGGATTTGACTCCTTGGATCTATCATCACATCAAAATAATTCAAAAACATCAAAAAATATTAACTTGAAAAAAAAAATTCAAATTTTTTAAAAACATTTTTAAAACACAAAAACAAATATGCTTTAATAAGAAAATTCAACCAACATAAAATGAAAAACAATCACCATCACTCAACTTTTGTACAATATAAAAAAAAATCACATCAATTTATTTTTTCTTTATAGTATGGAAAAAAATCAATAAGAAAAAACAAAAAAAATAAAGAGGAAAAAACATAAAATTAGAAATATCTTAAAAGTAAAAAACTTAAAGGGAAAGAAATTAGTTGTCAATCTATTGGACGCTGCTCTACTATATACTATTCATGATATTACTGTAAAAAATATTTTATTTGAAGATTGTGATGATGCAAATACATTTCGCGTTTTTAACCCAACTCAAACATTTTTACATTTGAAAATATTGTTATTGACCTGCTATGGAGCACAGGCTAATATGCTAATTATTATATTAATACGTAATAGTTATTTTTTAATATATTTTAAAAACAAATATATTGGGATAATATATATTTTTTTTTCAAAATTTATTTTTTTATATCATCACATTAAAATAATACAAAAACATCAAAAAAATATTAATTTTAATTAAATTAAAAAATTAAATTTTTTAAAAGCATTTTTGAAAGGCAAACATGTTTTAATAAGAAAATTCAAACAAACTTTAAATGAAAAAAAAATTATCATCACCCAACTTTTATACAATATAAAAGGTCCCATCAATTTATTTTCTCTTTACTATAAGAAAAAAAATAAATAAGAGAAAAAAATCTAAATAAGCAAAAAAATAAAATTGAAAATATCTGGCAGCCAAGTCGGACCCAATAGCGTTGTGTCCGGCTGTCCAGCCAGACCCAAGATCGGTGGGTCTGGATGAAAGTCAGACCCAATAGCCTCTAGTCTAGCTTTGAGCGAGACCCAATAGCATTGGGTCTGGTGGCCAAGCAAGACTCAGCAGAACTTTTTGATTAATAAACAGAAAAGACAATGCTCCCCAGGTGTTACAATGTCATCCACAATGTGAACACTATATGTCTGCAGTGTAGTCCACAGTGCAATGAGTCTATATCCACAATATTATTTTTTAAAATATATTGATATAATATTTTTTATATCATCACATCAAAATAATACAGAAACATTAAAAAAATATTAATTTGAAGTAAAAAAAAATAAAAATAAATTCTATTTTTTAAAGCAGTTTTGAAACATAAAAACAAACATGCTTTAATAAGAAAATTCAACCCAACCTGAAATGAAAAACAATTATCATCACCCAATTTTTGTACAATATAAAAAAAATCACATCAATTTATTTTCTCTTTACAGTATGAAAAATATTCAATAAAAGAAAAAAAAGTTTAAAGAGGAAATAAAATAAAATTGGAAATATCTTAAAAGAAAAAAATTTAAGGGAAAAAATTAGTTGCCAATGTATTGGGCGTTGCTCTGCCATACGCTATTCATGGTGCTACTGTAGAAAATATTTTATTTGAAGATGGTGATGGTGCAAATACATTTTGTATTTTTAACCCAACTCAAGCATTTTTACATTTGAAAAAAAAATTGTTATTGACCCACTACGTAGCGCGGGCCAATATATTAGTTTTTATATTGTTATGTAATGGTTATTTTTAAAAAAATATATATTGAGATAATATTTTTTTATTTTTTAACATTGGATTTTTATATCATCACATCGAAATAATACACAATCATAAAAAATATTAATTTAAATTAAATAAAAAAATAAAAAAAAATCATATTTCTTTTAAAATATTTTTGAAAGGCAAAAACAAACATGTTTTAATAAGAAAATTTAAACCAACCTCAAATAAAAAAAAAATGATCTTCACCCAACTTTTATATAATATAAAAAAAGTCTCATTAATTTATTTATTTTTACCGTATGAAAAAAATAAAAAACAATATAAAAAGACAAAAAAAATTAAAATTAAAAATATCCGGCGATCCAGCCAAATCTAATAGTATTGGGTTTAACTATCAAATCAAACCTAATATATTTAAAATATGTTTGGGAACGCGGTGCAAACCGCATTCCCAAAAAAATTAATTTTTTTTGTTAAAATTTAATATGTTTTATATGTTTTAGATCATTTTGATATGCTGATGTCAAAAATAATTTTTAAAAAAATAAAAAAAAATATCATTGGCATGTATTTCAACATGAAAAGTTATTTGAAAAGTAACTGCAACCACACTGTCAAATACTCTTTTAATAATACTAAATGAATCTACGTACACGACACCTGAAAAATATTTTTACTAACCTTTTAAATATAATAGAATAAATATATTTAATGATACTCAGTTTCCATAAATTAAATATTTGGCTGACAAATAAAGAGAAAAAATATATAAAAGATAAGATAGCAGGAAAAAAATAATTCGAAAAGTAATATCCAATCTTGGTTGTCTATTCTTCCCCTCTTCATATAGATTTCCGACACATGGGACTTACAATAAACACATGTTAATCAACACACTAATTCCCCTGTCACCATTACTCTTTCCCACGTGTAAGCTCCATAAACACATTCTTCTCAAGCAACTCCCAGATCAATTGACACGTGTTTTCTCAACCCAAAAACGTCATCATTTTAAGGAATCAACGGACCCCACACTTTATCCACTCACTCTTACGTGTCGGCTATCACGTGCATATTAAATCCTTGCTAAAATCCCAAACGGCCCTCGCGCCTAGCACGACCATCGCTGATCACACCCCTCTAACGGAAGCCAGTTCTCGTAATTTCACCATCCAAGTACCTGCCACACGGGTTCTCTCACATGCTGGCCGTCAAAAACACCGTTAAAAACTCTCTCTCTTCTCTTTTCTTCGCTCATGATCATTTCTTCGATATTTCCTGCGTCTAATCTTAAAAAAAGGAAAAGGAAGAAAGGAAGAAGAAAATAAATCATCTTTATCTTTAATTTATAGATTTTCAGGGAAGATTTGCTGTTGATGAATTCAGGGAAACTGAAGGGACAACGTGGAAAGACGTCGAGTTCGTCGTCTTCGCTGGATAAAAGGGGAGCAGTGAAGCTAGAGATCGTTGAGGATCCATTAGAGGAAGAATATGGACCTCTTCATAAGCGTTCCAAGGCTTCACAAACTATTCAACAGGTAATCTTAAAAAAAAATTGAACATATTATTGTTTTTTCTTTTTGGTTCCTGAGAAAATCAAGAAAACATGGGAAAATAGTTTCTTCACTTAATTTGATTGTATCGGTCAAGGTAGAAAGATTGGGACTTCGGGATTTTTAGTACATAGGTTTTTAAGATTTTGGGAAATTATGGGGTTTCTTTGTTTGATTTTGGTTTTAATTATGGTGTTAGTGTTGATTTTGCATGTTTTTATTGTTATAGGGATTGTGATTTTTTTGTAATTGGGTTTGTTGGTAATTTGATCAGTGGGGTGCGGGTGCTAATGCAATTCCTATTACCGCCGGGCAATATAATCCGTTAGATGAGCCTAGTCCGCTTGGACTGCAGTTGAGGAAGAGCCCATCATTGTTGGATTTGATTCAAATGAGGCTCACTCAAGGGAATGCTTCTGTACTCGGAACACAAGAGACCGAAAATTTGAACTTGGGTTTTAAGAAGGAGAGTAAGACTGCAGCTGCTTCCAGCTCCATCGACAAGCTTAAGGCTTCAAATTTTCCTGCCTCCATTCTAAGGATTGGGAGCTGGGAGGTAACGAATGATTTTGTGTTTTCGGTATGTATTATTGTTGTGGTGGTGATTTTAGTTCATGGGTTGCTGAGGGTTTGTGTTTTTTTTTTTTTTTGGCAGTATAAGTCGAGATATGAAGGTGATTTGGTGGCGAAGTGTTACTTTGCGAAGCATAAGCTGGTTTGGGAAGTTCTTGAAGGTGGTCTTAAGAGCAAGATTGAAATCCAGTGGTCTGATATCATGGCTCTGAAGGCAAACTGTCCCGACAATGGACCTGGGACATTGAATGTTGTGGTAATGTATTGACTTTTACTGCCTTTTTTTGAAGCTAACAGTGGGTGTTTGTATGACTATGGCTGTGCTAATTTGGTCTCTCTTTTTTTTTTGTTGTATGATGCAGCTAGCGAGGCAGCCCCTTTTCTTCAGGGAGACTAATCCACAGCCCCGAAAACATACCTTGTGGCAGGCAACGGCAGATTTTACTGATGGACAGGCTAGCATACACAAGTAAGATATTTGTACCATATTGCTTTATTTTTCACTCTTCTGCGTGTATTTAATATTTTGATTTCCACTCTTCAACTGGTAGGTTTTTTCTGCATGAATTTGTTGTGGATTTTTTTTTTCCAATTTTATGAGTTTTGTTTTATGTATTTTGAAAATGGCAATCTTCTGGATTGCACTTTTAGAAAGACACACTGTGTACATTGATTTGGCAGAAAATTGTTCTCTGTTTGTTCACATCATATTTCATGCCTACTCAAACCACGAAACTGTAGTTAACAAATCATATATTGTGCAAAAACTTTCTGAATACATCTATTATAAATAATATAATCATGAAGGACACTTATTTTGAGATTTTTCTTGCTAAGATGCCACCATTTGTTTAGCCACGAGGGAATGATACTCAAATTTTTGTTAATATGGTTTTGCAGGCAACATTTTCTGCAATGTCCACTAGGGCTGTTAAATAAACATTTTGAAAAGCTGATCCAGTGCGACATGCGTTTGAACTTCTTAAGTCGACAGCCAGAGATAAATCTGAATTCACCATATTTTGAACAGAGACCGCCTGTTTTTGAGGATCTGGATGATTCTAAATGTCAAGATTTTAATCAAGTGGAGTCTGCTAAGGTATCTGTTGTTTCTGGCTTCCATCATCTAGCATCACCATCTGCAGCTCAATCATCTTCCTTAGAGATTGATAAAGAGGATCCTTCTGCTTCGACATCAGACCATATGTCCCGAGAAGCTCCTTCTCCCAGCTCAGGTATCATGATGTCTTGAATTTGCTTCCAACATGTTTTAAAAATGATGTCATTTATGGTAGTTTTCATACAAGTGATTTATAAACTGTCTGGCCGTATCCCAGTTGTAGTGCAATGGCCCATAACCCAGTGCTAGTGTTGCCAAATTAGCATTCTGCAATGAACTTGCACATAAGATTCAGAGGTTTGGAGTTTTTTCATGATCTGCTCTTAGGAGTCAAAAACCTCAGTGTTTGATGTCACAGGATTCAGAGGTTGGTGTTTTTGCATGATCCCTTGAGAGTCAAAAACCTCGGTGCTTGATGTTTTGTCTCTAGTTACTATTGACATGTCCAGCACATCACTTTCAATCCCTATGTTTATTGTTGTTACTGTCAATGTTTTTCTTCCTATTGCAGCTAGGATTCTAGCATTTTTTTCCCTGTGGTTTGAGTGTTGCTCAAAGTGTGAATGGTTTGGGATCTGTTTCTATAGCTTATGAGTGGGTGCATATCTACATCCTAATCTAAATTATCACTGATTGATCTTCTTGTACTAGTGATGGACACTCGTGCAATTGAAGGGAGTGGAATTTGTGAAGCTGTTGATTCCAAAGCACCAAGGAACTGGGATCAGATTAAAGTGCCAGGCTTGCGCCATTCCATGTCGATGACTGATCTTATGAACCACATTGGGAACTGTATTTCAGAACAGATGACCTCAGGAAATCAACTCTTTTCTGCTAATGAATCAGAATGTCGGGACATATTAGAGGACATAGCTCAGTGCCTTCTTAGCGACACCCAACAAACAACCTCCTCTGATGAGAAAAGGATCATGGCAAGGGTCAATTCTCTCTGTTGCCTTTTGCAGAAGGACCCTGCTTCCACACAGAACATGCAGGTTAATGGGGAAAGTTTCTTTGAGGAGTCTAACAATGGGAAGGGGCTTCAGCTAAACTGCACCAATGAGTCGCCGCATGAGAATAAATTTAGAGGTGATATCAGAGGGTCTGAAGGTAGCAGTATCAAGGATGTTTCTGGCAGCAAGCAGGCACTAGGAATGTCGAGGAAAGACTCATTTGGGGACCTGCTACTCCATCTCCCTCGAATTGCGTCTCTTCCAAAGTTCTTATTCAACATTTCTGAAGAAGATGGTGACAATCAAGATATATAGATAATTATGTTTTGTTTAATAATCGGAGCTAGATAGTCAATCTCTGGCTCTCTCAACTTGTGAACGTAGATTTGTTGGTTGTTTAATATTATCTTAAGGGTCCAAGCAGATGCTTCCACCATTAGTTTGAACCTTGGGAAAGCACTGGGATTCCGAAATTTGGTTTGATGAAGGATCCCGATGAATGCCCCATGTACAAATCTTTTAAGCTGTTGTCGCCTCACTGTTCATCATTCATTTCCCATAAATTACATTATGATTTTTATTTCTATGCAATGAGGTTCATCATTTTCCCTCTCTGCCTGCCGTAATTGCAAATTTTAGCGTTAAGAGTAAGGGTAAGCTGGGTACAAAATTCGATATGGTAAGGGGTAACTTATGGTATACGGTTTTGCTGTATGGCCGTGAAACTGAAACCCTAGGCTAATGGGTTTGGCAAATAAAACTAGATAAGTCTGTAAATGGTAATTACTTCGATCGGGTATGACGCTGTTGGGTCTGGTGTTTTGTTGTCATATTTCCCGATAACTGAACCAAGGTTCAAGCCAAACAGCAAATTGCATTCTCTCAGCCTGCAAATTGTGCTATCCCACACTCCGATACGCAACATAACATCATTTTACTATTTTTATTTTGAATAGAGAAGAATTCTACTGAAGAAAACGAATGTTATACAGGGAACAGGGGATGTTGAGAGATAAGAAAAAAATCATATTTGTTCAGAGCCGAGCTTTCTAATTCCATTGTGTGTTCGCTATGTAACAAAGCGTGTTGCGGAACACAATGAATCCAAGAGAATTGTAAATGATCTTCTTTGAAGAGTTCTTCAAACAAATATACCAATCACTGCTATGTGCACCTCTAAGGAGCCCGTTATTGTACGCCTGCATACATTTCAGTTGCATAATGCCTCACCAACGTATGGACAGCTGCATGTACTTCCCTACTCCAACCACTTTCTAATTGTATTCCATATTTTGCCTTCATTTCCTTCCAACGGTGGTTTAATGATATATACACTAGAAAGGTTTTTTAAAGAACAGATGAGGAGGAGGCTCATAGTAAGCTGTCACATACAAAGCATGAAGGATCTCTCATCTGATCTTCAGGTATTGCTTGCTGCAAGCACATGGCATGGAATGCATGACCGCATGGAAGAACAGCAACATCTGGAAATTTATCAGACTCCAACTCCTCATCAGTTGGTAATGGCGAATGAGCTAGATCATTCTCGCATAAAAAACAATTATGTCCAAGTTTAACAAAATCTGCAATATGAAGACGATATCCTTTAATTAGATGCTTGTTCCAAGTAATTGGATGACCAGATATATTGGAAGAACAAATCAAGAAGTTATAAAAAAAAAATAAGCAAAATCTTCTATTTGGAAAATGCTCTGCATTGAAAGCTCAAAGAAGAAGAATCTTCAATTCAGGACAAGGTCACAAGTGTGGAAACAACTATAGCAGATTTTAGCAGAGAATATTTCCAAAACATGAAGCGAAGAAATTAAAAGAGATCTTTCGGACATACCATCCCACTTTATATAATGTTCAGGAGAGAAGCTTCTTGTTTTGGCGTGGGATGAACTCGTTTTTTTAGACAATGTAGAAGATGTCTTTTTCTTCACCTGGAAAGCCTTTGAAGATGTTTTACCTGAATCCTGTGAAGATGCTATCTTTCTCTTTACCTGCCATACTCGCTTGGGAATTGCAGGTAATTGGTTTCCGCTTTTCTTAACAGCTTCTGCAGAACATTTTCTCTTCTGAAGAGGCTGATCCCTGTGAGCTCGATCAGACAAGCTTATTTTAGTGGGAAAATTAGATGGACCTTCTGAAGGTTCTTTCTTTTCCTTTTCCTGCTCGGGAGTTGGGGTTATTTTTTTCCCACTCTTTTTAACAGCTTGTATTTGGTTTCTACTCTTCTTAACAGCTCCTGCAGAACATTTTCCCTTCTGAGTGGGCTGAACCCTATGAACTTGATCGGATGAACTCATGTTCGGAGACAAATTAGATGGTTCTTTTGAAGTTTCTTTCTTTTCCTTTACTTTCCAAGCACTTGAAGATGGTTTAGATGAATGCTTTAGAGGTACTATCTTAGCCTTCACCCCCAAATCCTGTCCTGAAGTTGGAGGTAATTTATCTCCACTTTTCTTGACAGGTCGCATTGGATTCCCATTATCATTAGCAGCTTTTGCAGAGTGCCTGCTGTTCTGAGTTAGCTGATGAGGTTGAGCAAGGCCTGATTTACCTGCAAAATCCGCAATCAAGAATGCTCATTTAGAAATGAAAATTCCACAGATAGATTTTTACACTACTAGAAAGCTTCAACCTCCTATATTCACAAGAAATGTCAAGGACATGGTAGCACAAGAAAGATTCAGCCAAAAGAATTATCATCTTCTAATCAGTTAAAGTTAGAATCTTTAGGAATAAGAGGTAACCAGTACTGATGACTAGCTATGCAAAGATTACCATACACTTCAGGGTCGAACTGTACAATACCTGATCGAACTTTTAGGCCGTTGCTTCTTTTAGCCTTAGCAGCAACATAATCGGAGGTTGATACAGTTTGGGAGGTCCCAGCTGCCTTGATATTTTCATTCTGTAGTCCATGTTCATCTGGGGTTCTTGCTTCAGTTGCATTTTCTGAACTTATCCTATACAATTTTCCCTGATTTTCAACTGGAAAAGTAGAGTCTCTTCGACGAGAAAGTTTCGATGCAGTTCCACGGATTTCAGAACATTTTCGTGAATCCCTGTTTACATATCTAGCTTTTGTACCACCATGTACTCCTAACAATAACCCAGTTGGCTCACAATCACAATTCAAGTTGGCTGTACAGGTCCTGACATCATGAGTAATGTCCATTGCAGAAAAAGAATCCTGCGTTGACATTCATAAATTCAACATTAATCACTCAAACACTGCTTTCCAAAACTAAAACATATGGCATGGCATGCATGAAAAATTATGAATTGTAAATAACAGCAATGAAATATGATTCCCTAACAAGATTCAAATCTGATTATATCATGTTACAAAGGCTATAAACAAACAGGTAGGTAACAATGTTGTCTGATTGGCTATTTCCAATCACATAATGAAGTAATAGGTTATCAATATCCGTATCATCTATAACAGATTTTTCTTGGAATTCTGCACAAATTTGGAGTCTTAAGACACTAAAGACTACCTAGAAATTATGCAGAACAGTAATATTATCCTAAGATATTGCACCACAACATCCCTTCTGATTCTTGAAAAAAGAAACCCAATTTCTTTAAATTAAAAATTCTTGAAAATCCTAAAAGACCCGTTAAAAATACAAGAAAACAGAAGGGTTTCACAAAGAAGAAAGAAAAATACCTGTTACAAAAATCCTGAGGACTAGCTAATTTTGATGATGGAAAGAATTTTGCCAAGTAAATTTCTTGAAACAGAAAATTAAAGGGTTCTCTTTTCTATTATCGAAAGAAATTTACGGAGCAAGATGAAGAAGAATTAAAGCATGGAGCAGGCAGGCAGGCCACTTTAATTTCTTGTAATTTATTAGGTTTGTGATTTTGTGTTCTTTGAACAGACCTCAATACGGAGAAGAGACATGCGAGGAGGGTTCGGCAACATATATAGAGTTTGGCGTTGGGGTCCACAATTTAGCCGTCTCTTACGTGGACAGCTGTCATTGGATTAGGTCTACGGTGTTCTTGTAATTGGATTGGAGCCGTTAGCGCAACAGGCCTAATATAGAGATTTTCTTTTATTTTATTAAAAAAAAAAAAGATTCAAGTAGATGCCTTAAATAAAAATATTTTGATAATAAGTATGGTAAATTGATAATGGTGGTTTGTCAAAATAAAAATAAAAATAAAAAAAATAAATAATAATATTAACTATCACGTATTATTATTCCTTAATAATATTCATGGATTATTATTAAAGTGAAATATATTGTTAAATTTGATTAATTTGATGTCATGAAATTTAAATATATAGAAACTAATAATAAATATTAAAAAAAAATTAAGAGTGAGAAAAATCTAAATTGAAATAATAAAAATATTATTTGAGTTTTCAATGCATCAGTGAAATCATTTTAAAAGTATTATTTATTTATTTATTTATTCGCGAAGTGTTTTATATTCATACCATAATATATAAAAACATACAATTGACATGAGTTGATGTTGCACTGGCGCGTTCACCAAAACATGTCTCCATCACATTCTTTACTTGTTGGATTAATTGAAACAAATTCAATTTGTTTAACATAGTGAATTTGTTTCAATTAATCAACTCAAAAGGTTATTATCTTTGTTAATGTTAATTAAAAATTAAATTAAAAATAAATATAGATTAAAATATTTTTATCTAATTTTATGGAGAGCCCTTCAAATCTTTTTATTTAATTATATAACAATTAATTTTTTATAAAGCTTGCTAGTTTAAATTTCATTTTCTAGTATAATTCCACCTTTCCTTTATTTTTTTCTATAAAATATAGAACTTTATTTACTAAAAATAAAAATAAAAGTCATCATAAAAAGTTTTAAGAATATCTTTTATTTTAAATGAGGATAACAAATTTAAAATCACAAAATAGATGAAATGCCATATGTTGGTGTAGTTTTTGGTGACCAGAAATGTTGTCATAGCATAGTTTAATTTTGATCTACAAACTCGTTTTTCAATTTATTTTAACTTAAAAATATTTAATAAACGCTCTCATAAACTTGAATAAACACATATCTAACCCCAAAACAATTTTTAATTAGAAAAAAAAACTAAAAAAAACTAAAAAAAATTCAAGGCCCAATTTACTTTTTATAGCAAGATGATGATAAAAACATGTATCGTCAAATAGAACTCTTTGAAATCAAGATCAACCATTTTAGTTGTTAAAATGTAATCAATCAATAACTCTTTTTTTTCTCATTATGTTTTAATATATATTTTTAGATAAAAAAATATTTTTAAAATCAAACATTACCACGGTACCAAACACCAATTTCATGTTTGAGTTCTATGTCACTGAAGGATATCTTTGTATCAAGCTTTATTCAATTTCTTCTTAAATCTGATGATGATATTTAAGCATACATGAATCCAATTTATGTAACTTTTTATTGAATGGGGAGATCCAAAAATACAATATCCCAACCTTATTACTCAAATTTCCCTCTTCATACTAATTTGAGAGGGATAAAAGAAACTGTTTTGTTTTCTCGGCTGAAACTTACTTCCACGAAAACATGATAAAGAAGAAGAAGAAGAAGAAGAAAAACAAAAGCAAGTCATGATACAATATAACTATGACTTAACTTGTGGGCAGGCTAAACGGGAAGATGATCGTGATCAGGTGGGGGTGGGTCATCTTGGAGTGCTGTTGTAGGGGGTGAAGGTGAAGGAGCAATCTTATTTTTGGTAAATAGGAGGGCCATTACATCGTCTGCACAATCTCTGATAGAGAGGAAGATTGCTGCAAAAATTCCAGCAGCACAGTAAAGAAGACAAAGGGCTGCAATAATGAGGAAAAAGATGTTGAAACAAGCTATTAATTTGGATTGGTCCGACGCAGAACGTGTTGTCTCGACAATAAGTTTGAGGGTTGTGTAAGCGATAGTGGCCACAATTGAAAGGGCCACAATCCGCAAACATAATCCACACATCCATCGAATCCCGAACTTTGATCCACACATATTGCTTCCTGCTCACCATTTACCACCTGCAATATTTCACATGAATTCAGACTTCTGATCCTGTATACCCAGCATATTACATTTCTCCGAAGACAATAAACACAGGGGAGGAAAAATAAGTTTACGTACCTGACAATTGACATACCGAAACAAGGAGCTCTCAATTAGATCTCAACGTCCCTCTTCGAAAACTGAAGCTTTTTTGCCCCCAAAACAGCTTAGGAAGAAGAAGCAGCGGCAGCGCGCAGCATACAAGAAATCATCAAAGACGGCATACGTTAGAATGCTTTAAAGAGCGATGCGCGATATTTTTCATGAATAGTTTGCTATTTCGATGAATCCGACAAATCTTCCGTTACCTTCTATGGATGACAGGATCTTGAAAGCAAAAGGAAATGCTAAAATGCATAGATTTTCTTCTATTTTTTAAAAATAAGGTAGACATAGTTTTTCATTGTCATAGATGAAGATTGCCTTTTAAAGAAATCTAAAATTGTTTAGGGTTTATATAAAGATTATCTAAGAATTAGATTATTATTTTAATTTTTTTCTTTGAATAATTACTTTAAGACGGATTATCGTAAAACACAAGTTGTCCAAGTTTCAGTCTCTACTGGTAACCCACACGATTAACTAGTGAGAAATTTCTTAAATCCTTTTAGAAGAGAGATTGTTATATTTTTTAGTGCTATCTCTTTTCTTTTGTATTTCTGTAACCATCATGGTTTTTCTCTGTTGTGAGCACTATACGGAAAATAAAATGCATAACATTCTATTTATAAGAAAACTTGGAAAATCCTATGAATAACAAAATATCAATTCACCTCTTAAACAATATCACATATATTATTTCATGATAAATTTATAAACTTATTCAATCAAGTCCCTATTTGATTTTTTCTAACTCTAGAATTGTAATCCACTGTATTAATTATATTTAGTCCTCAATTTTAAAATTTTATTTACAACCAAGACATACTTGATTAATCATTCTATTTTAATTTTTGACCAATGATTCTTATGTGTGTGACCCATTAAATTCCATAATACATTGGCTCAAATATAAATCATAATCCTAAATAAAATAAGATTAAGTAAATTAAATAATTTAATTTATTTTCAATTCAACAATTGATTGATTTATATTTAAAATCAAGTATAATATCCAGCAACGTGCCGTGATCCTCCAAATATCAAGACAATCATAAGTGGTTTAATTTAACCTTTTAGTGACTAGTTTCTCAGTGTAGTTATTATTCTTTCATCAATAATATTCTGATTTAGACATTATAGCATAGAGTATGATTGCTTTATTAAATCATTTTTTTCTCAATACTATAACAATTGATTCTTTGAATAAGATTTGAAATCTTTTTAAATCTCATTCTCCATTGGGCAAGGATTTCATAATCAATATTATTTGAGAACAGATGAAATATTTTTTCTAATTCACCTAGGGTAATGAATTCTCTCTTTATTACTCAAATATCTTTATATAGTTTATGTTATACCCAATATCTTCTCATTTGTTACCTTTAATTAAGCAACGTGTAGGCAGGATCAAATCATAAGTACATTCTCTATATAAGATAACTTAGTGATTTCAAGTCTAAGGATCACTTACATAATGTCACATGAGCCTTTCTAGAAACATAAGTGATCTCTCTATAAAAAATTCTCATGTAGGTCAGTTTAGTACACATGTCATCTAACAAGCACCTGCATATTAGTTCTAAGCATCCCTCATATCATAACTCATTTTTGGGTTATTCCCCAAATTCATCTTCTTTCTTTCCAAAATAAAAAAATCAAAAAATAAATAATAATAACAAGAAGACTAGTATTTTGGCAAATACAAGTTGGGAGGATTTCAAATGAAAAAAAAAAACAAGCTGTAATTTAAGATGGAATCAGGAGTCTAATTGTACCATATTTTACTCAAAATTGGAGAGAAAATACAGATTTAAGGTCAAGTTACATGATTATTGAACAAATCTACATAGAAATTAAGTCCAATGACATAATTTAATAGGTCAATTTGATTTAATCATGGACCAAATTAAAGTTTAATTGTGTTTAAGAATTAATTTGGGTCCAACTAAAAGAATTTAATTAGGTGCAATGACTTAATTATACTTTAAATGAGTCAAATTAATTTTATTAGGGACTTAATTGGTAAATATTAAGTTTGGGAGCTCAATTTGAGCTCAATCGAGAAAATTAAAATTTTAGGAGACCAAACTTAATTTTTACAAAGTTAATCAGTTCAAATCAATGGTAAAATTGCAAAATAAAAAAAATCAAAGTTTTAGGGTCAATTAAGAGCTAAATTAAAGAAATTCACAATCAAGGATCATTTTGCAAAATGTGTCGAACTATGGGGACTCAATTGATTGAAATCATCAGTGAAATTGAAGATAATTGAAAGTTTAATGGTCAATTGAGGGTCATATTACATAAATCCAGGACCAAGAACTAATGTGAAAAAGGCACTGAAATTCAGGGTTGATATTGGAGTTCAATAAGGGAAAAATTGCATAAAATTAGAAGTTTAGGATCAATTAAGTTGCAATTGAAAGAAACTAAAAGATGGAGAACCAAATTAAACTTTGGCCAAAACCCTAAATTAAAACCCTAAAAAGTCCAAAATAACGTTATTTTGAACAATAAGAAAAAGACCTGACGACGTATCGTTTGGTGATTGTTCATCTTATTTCTCATTTAAGGCAAAAAAAAATTGCTTGAGTGTCCTCATTTTCAAGGCATTTAATGCTTCATCTCTCCATCAAATTTGACAAAACTTGCATGCAAATGATAGCCTGACGTCTGACTACACCCTAGTATGGTCCTTTCTAGCCGATTGACATCATAGCAACCTCAGCACCGCCCCAAAGTACCCAACTCAGCCAGTCCTTCTACAACAACTTTTTCAGGCCATTATGACAACTTTGAGCCAACAGTTAGGATTCTTCACAACTAAATCAAGGCCAAGATTTGTCTCCAAAAAAAGACAAAGTGTCCCTCTTCCACATCCTATAAATAAATGTGGATTTCATGTTCTGAAGGAGGGGAGTTAAGAAGCCAAAGTTAAGAAAAAACCATCTTTTTGCCTAGTTTTTCTTTCCCCCCTCTCGGCAATAACTTTGGCCACTTCCTTTACAACACTTTAATTGTGGTTACCGCTGTCAACCACGCTTCAATCTTCCCTATAACACCAGGAATGACTCCAATAATTGTTTGCCTCCAGCCAAGCAAGGTTATGCCATGTCCTTCTCTTATTTTCCCCTTCCCCAATCTGGTTATTACATGATTTTTCATGCAATGACCAAATAATTAGCATGGTTGTTGGTTCGAGCCAGCAACTATTCGATCCTGGGCTGGACTCGACCTAGATGGCTGGGTTAGGTCTAACCCACCTTTAAAAAAAAATGGTATGTAGGGTCTCCTGCCGACCTGACCTGACTAGGTTGGGCTGGACCTTTTTTGGCCTAGCCTGGACGACTAGGTTTTTTAAATTTTAGAAGAAGAATCAAATATAGAAGCAGTTAGGTTTTTAAAATTTTAAAAGTTTTTGGTGAACCATTATGGAATGTGTGTACAACTCATAATAAATTTATCATTAATTGTTTACCATTAAGTCAAATTATAGGTAGAGTGAGGCCAGTTATGATAGGAAAATGAATGGGTAAAAACATGTTACCTAAAGGGAATAAGGCTAGAATATAACTTATATGCTACAAAATTCATGATAAAACCTTATGACTTAGGATACTAAAAAATTGATATATACATAAACTTTTGCATATTGTACCATAGTGAACATATAAATTTTACCTAGTGCAAAACCTACAACATGCTCGATAATAATGGTTGAGAAAGGATATTTATCAAATACAAAAAAAAAGATACTTCTCAATCACTCTTAGAGTGCAAAGGTTATTTGTGTCTCTGAAGACGATTGAGCACATGACATGGTATCATTCACATAATGAAGTTGATGAAGTCATGGTGCACTATTTCAATGGTGAAGCTTGGAAACAGTTTAATAAGGCGCATTCTTAATTTTTAATGGAACTGTAGAATGTATGTTTTGGCTCGTATACAAATGGATTTTATTTATTTAGATCTTTTACTACATCATATTCTTGTTGGCCAATCATTCTAACAATTTACAACTTACTCTTAGGGATATGTATGAAACTGGAATTCATGATCTTATCTATGATCATACTTGGTTCTTACAATTCAGGTATGAATATAGATTTTATCTTCAACCATTGATTGATGAGTTAAATCCATTGTGGTCAGTCAGGGCTTTAAGGTATAATATCTCAAGAAAATAGAATTTTTACATGAAAACAACTTTGATGTGGACTATAAATGATTTTCTTGTGTTGAGAAGGACATGGAAAATTAACTTGTTTATATTATATGGGTAATAATAAGGTATTTACATTAATCAAAATTGGTAAAACTTCTTTTTGTTATTGCTATCGGAGATTCTTACCAAGTTATCATCGATTTAGAAACAATAGAAAAGACTTTTTAAAAGATAATGTTTAAAGGAATATTACACCACCGGCACTATTAGGTGAAGAAGTGTATGATAAAATCTCACGGTATAAGGGCATTATATTTAGTTTTCATGTTGGTATGCAAAAGTTTTCTCGTTTTGGTGTGAAACACAATTGGATAAAGTAAAGTATTTTTTTAGGAGCTTTCTTATTGGAAAACTAATGTTATCCGCCATAATTTAAAGGTCATGTATATCAAAAAGAATGTATTTAACAATATTTTTAATATTGTCATGGACGTGAAAAGGAAAACAAAGGATAATATAAAGCTAGAATAGATCTAGCTATGTATTGTAACTGTGGGAATATAGAGTTAGTTAATGATGAGTTCTGTGTTGCAAAGCTCAAAGCCACATTCATATTAGGTAAGGACGCACAACTTCTTCTCTCTAAATGGCTTAAAAATCTATAATTTCTTGATGGATATGCTTCAAACATAGTTAAATTGATGAATTTAGAGGAATATGAATTGTATGAAATGAAGAGTCATGACTATTATATGTTTATACAAACACTAATTCCAACTTCTTATATGACTTATTGTCAAAAGGGATATGAGATATACTCATAAAGATTAAATATTTTTTTAAAAGATATTTGTTTAAATAAGTTGCATATCAATCACATGGAGCAGCTTGAAAACAACATGATTAAGATAATTTACAAACTTGAAATGATCTTTCCCCCCTCCTTCTTTGACTCAATAAATAATCTTCTCATTCATTTAACTTATGAGGCAAAAGTTTAAGGTCATGTATTATACAAATGGATATATCCACTCGAGAAGTTATGGATTGCATGCATCCTTAGTAATTGTCCATTAAAAAAAACATTTTGTTATTCATCTGCAATTACTTATTCAACCTTATGAAAAATGTTAAAACTAAAGCGCATGTTGCAACTTTGATATGTGAGGCTTATATTGTTGAAGAGATTTCAACATTTACCTCATTTTATTTTAAGCCTCGCTTGAGAACAATAATTAATTGTATTACAAGAAATGATGGTGGTGGTCACCTATATTCGAGTAGGGATTTATCAATATTTTCTCATCTTAGACGACCATCATCAAATAATGTAGTGAGTAGATAGTTGACAGATATCAAATCTAAACAAGCACATAATTGTATGCTATTTAACTATGATGAATTGTCATATTTTGTTCAGTAAGTAAATTATAAAATTATATATTTTTAAAATAATTTTCTCTTATATTCTCTCACAAAAAAAAAATTCAATTAACTTCCTTATAGGAAAAATTATCAATTATTGTTATCTCATAATCTAAATGTTAATGAATATCAAATCTACAAAATAAAATATGAATAATTTATTACATGGTTTAAAACACTTATAAGTATTAAATATTTATCAATTATTTAATTTGTAACAACTAAGTTTAGTTGGATCAAATAAGAAGAACTATTATATATGCATGAAAAACTTAAAATAGATAAATATCAAACATTGATTAAGCATTTTAACAATGCAAATAGTGAGGAAAAATCATTGCTCACATCAACTAGGGCTTGTTCTGAATGGATAAAACTTGGAACATCAACAAGATGTCTAACATAAGAAAGGAATATATAATAGGAGCAAGTACGTGTATATTTTTTAAGGTCATTTCCTCTCTTTTCTCTTCCTCCTCCATCATTTTATGAATTTTAACCTCTTATTTAAAAAAATTGTGTATGGAATTTAGTTTAATAAATTATTGTTTGTGTATGGAATTCAATTTATAATACTTCAGATTTTTTTAGTGATGTTGTTGTTGTGAGTTGAGGGTTAATAAAAAGTACATTTAGGGTTTTAAATATTAAACAACACAAAGAGAAAGTTTGAAACACCAACAAAATCAAATGTCTATTAGAAATGTTTTCTCACATTTCATCAGAATAGTCCATTAGGAGTTCATCGCCGATTTCATCGGCAATATTCACTTGCATTTCATCGAAAAATTATATAAAGTTTCGGCATTTTCAACGGAATCGGTGAAGAAATAGTCCATAAATTAATCTTTTTTATTTCAAATGGAATCGGCGACGAGATAGTCCATAAAGAATTAATGTTGCTGATGGACTTTCTATTTGAACAAGGACTGTTACAAAATCTAGTTTTTTGGCATGAATATTTCATCAGCTACTCCATCAAAAAAAATAAGTTACTCGATAAAAACACTGGCAAAAAAGAAATCCCTGACAAGAAACTTGCCAACAACATGGAATTTTAACTTCTTTTCATCTTCTTTATTTACCATTAAGCTAATATATATTAAAGCCAATGTTCTCACCAAAAAATAACCTCCAAGGGTGACGACATAAGTAGTTGCATAAAACTTGTATGTTTATGGTTGAGTCCCTCCTAATATTGAAGAAGAAACCCTCCCCCCTCCCCCATCTCCCCTCTCTTCATAGCCTCACCTACTAGTCGAGATTATTATATATGGATTTCATTTCAATTAATAATTATATTGAGTTGATTACGTATTTGTCTGAGATTTCAATCTACATCCGAAAGATAAATGTGGAACCTAAATTCTTATCAGATTTTTGTTCAACAGAAAAAACTTAATTTTTGTATCCAAAGTAATTGCAAAAACAGTTCCGATTATTTTAATTTAATTACATTTGTGCTGACCTCAAGAAGCAATACTTGCCAAAGTCTCTCATGGATGCACAGTAGAATACATTTACTAACAGGCCGTGTACATCTGTAATTTAGTATCTTCCAATTTTCACAACACTATAGCTGAATCATCAATGTGATAAGCATTTAATTAAGTTGAAAAGTGGTTAAAATAACTTGTTTCCTCCTTGTCCTTGAAGGTATTAGAGAAACCAGATGTGCTTAATATTTATGCATGGAAACTAGATCAGAGACGATATCCCTTTGGGAAATGAACGAAAACGTAAAGAAAACATGCTTCAAACCTAATATTTTCATATTAGAAATTAGTTCTAACATTGATAGACTCATCAAATTTAATCCTAGACTGAAAAAACAATATTCATAATGAGAACCTCTATTGCGTACCCCTTTTGTTTTGGAGAAGAAGAAGAAGAAGAAGAAGAAGATGTCATTGTAGCTATAATTTCATCATTGGCCTTCGCTCGTTATATTATATCTATCTTCACCAATTTCATTGACAAAGTAATGTGTCCCTCAGCCTTATATCCATCCTCTTTAGGCCTCACAAGTCCATAGCGGCCATCAGTTTTACTTGACAAGTTCGGTAGAGGTATCTGAGCCCTACCCACCAAGCTTATGCCATTAGAGGTTCCTGGGTTACTCTCAGAGGAGGATCCATACCTAAGCACCTCAACATACAAAAACTTGCAATCCCTGGACTTGTCTAACTTCATACGACACTTCTGGTTCCATACAGGATCTGGAGAGCCTAGATCGCGAGATGTTGCAAGTTGATCATCTGGGTGAACCCAAAATACAACACGGTAATCCCTGGTGGTAACTGAAGGATAGGTGCTAGGGTTGTCTAAGCCCTCTGCATGGTCGATGCTCAAAAGCAAATCAATATCATAGTCTTTCTCTATGGCTATTCTCTTATTCCTTGTAAACATTCTTCTTCTGTTCATCGTCTTCATCGTTGTATCTTTGTTTGGACGACTTCTTTTTCTATCTAAACCAACCTACACGTAATTAATAGGAAGAAAAATAATCAGTTTAGCATCTAGTACAAAATCAAGATTGAGAAATTAATTATAATTTAACAAGTAATTAACGAAAAAGAAAGAAAGAAAGAAAGAAAGAAAAGAAAAGAAAGAAAGAAAGAAAGAAAGAAAGAAAGAAAGAAAGAACACGTACAGATATTATACTTTGTCCTTTAATATTTCATGGACTGCTCCTACAAGAAAAGAAAACAGCTTACCGAGTGTTTCTGGTGCTCTATTCTCACATGCATAAAGAAAAACTATGTTAATGGAGGAGAAGAAGAGCAAGTGAAGAAGAGAGAGAAGCTGCAGGTGGTCAAATTAATTCAAGAGGGGTAAATAACACAAGATTTCGTTTGTCGTTTCAAGTTTTAGTAATTTAGAATTAAAAAGCTAAAAGAATCTTACTTGGATTCGGCGTCTTTGTAAGTATTGGACCCCACTATTGTTAGGGTTTCCTAGAGATGGACTTGCAATTAAGAAGTTCGCATGAGATAGACTTGTGATTAAGAGATTTATTTATTAATTTGATACTGCCGCGTTGTTTGAGATCTTTGGCAGGGCAGTAGAGGAAGAAATGTGAAAAATAGGGTAACACAAGAGAATTGTTTCTCCATGAAAATGCTTGAAATTATTTACTTTTTATGATAAAACTTGAAATAAAAAAAATTATACATATCCTGGCACATTGCAACAAGGTTAAATTCACTCTACAGTCCATGAAATTCTTGATCAAACTTGATTATATTCTGAATTTTTTTTTAATTTTTTACATGCTTGAAGAGAGTATAGATTTATATACAAAGGGGGGAATCAACTTAATTTGGATCATCAACTGTACAAGAAGGAAAAACAAGTTCAATTCCCACACGAGGACTTGTCCTTTTTTCTTCTTTTTTTAAATTATTATCTATGTACACTTTCTTTCTTCCATCACTTCTTGCTGCCTGGAGCAGGGGATCAGGAAGGAGGCGCTGAATGAATGGTTGAATCCGGTAACATGGCTACTGTCACTACAAAGTATTCACACCCGATAGGAAGATTGTATGGGTTGGAAGTCGGTCCCAAATTGAAGTTCAAACGGTCAGTCCCTTGGTCAGTGGTCAGAAGATCCACTTCATCTACCTTACCATGCTCAGGCCTCGTCGAGGTAGGAAGCAACGGCTTTACAGCTTGGCGTTCTATATGCACTATCTGCCCAACAATGTAGCTGGGGCGGCTTGGGAGATGGTCTGTGAACAGGGCCACAGATTCAGCAGACAGGTAGTAGTTAGAGGTGTTCCGGTTGATAGCCTCATAATGTCCAGCTGAGTTCAGAACAAATGCAGCAATCTCATGGACTTCAAAACGGCTAAAGGATATCCTTTCCTTGTTTGCCTGTAGAAAAACATCAACAAAGATATCAAGCTTTTGTAGTTAGAAGATAAAAGCACAGGGCACCATGTAAAAGGGATCCCTGCACATCAAAGGGCAAAACAATTGGTATTGGGGGGGGAGAGAGGAAAGCACGTTTTGGAGCTCGTAAACAGTAAATCAGCAATTGAACATCCTTGGCAACTTGAGTACAAAAATGAAGCATGAACACCATCAGCAACTTAAGAATACCTGCTTCTCAAGTTGATGCTTTTTGTATAAAGTGACAACCAGCTCTTTCTTCTCTTCCAATTCTTTTCCAAGCTGTTCGTTTGCAGCTTCAAGCTTTGGGTACTTGTCAAGCAGCTCTGCACCGTGTGTGGACAAGAAACCAACTTTATCTGCAAGGAAACTAATGCATTTCTGGAATTCAGCAGCACCCTCATCATCTTTGTCATTGCTGGAACTGAAAATAATCAAATTAAAGTAATGAAACCATGGCTGTTGTCATTGTCAAAACTTAAAAAAATGAGATTTTACAAAAAGGATAGCAATTCAGTCCATCAGCAATCACCATATAAATTTGATGTCACTGCCAACCTCTATAAGAAACTACTATGAAAGAAGCCCCAAAAGAATTCCTGCAACCCTTAAATTTTAGATTTCTCGTAACAGATATCAATATTTGAATGTAGAGAGAAAAGGAAAGAGGCTAAAATAGTGCAGGATAAGCTATTTCAAAACAAAATTCCATCAACACCAACAAATTTCAAGACAAAGCAAGGGGACAAGGAGCACTGAGTTTTGCAACAGAGAGAGTTAAAGTTTATCTGAAGAAAGTAAAATGAAGAGGATTCTGGAAAATTACTTGGCCATAGATTGAGCTAAAGCACACAAAGAATCAGCAAAAGCAGCAACTCCACCAGGAGCACATACACAGCACCTAAGTCTTTCAAAAAGGCCATGGAGTTTCACAGCAGATGCACGCAGTTTATTATATTCTGAGGCCCTCCGGTCAGCTGCACAAAGATTGGTTTGAGCTTCCTCTCTTGCTTCATGCAAGCAATTCTCCAAGTGAGCACAATTCATCTGTTGTATAGCAAGAAGTTAAGATTATCAGTACAGGTTAAGACCAGTTAATAAATGCATTTGATAATAAATTTTATGCAAAGAAAAAGAAAGAAGGAAATCGAAGCCAAACACAATTCAAGAACTGCAGGAAGATGATTACTTAGGAAAATGATTCGTTATTAGGGATTTTAGGAATCTATTGTCTACTAAAAAGCCTTTCCATCACAGAAAGTTCAATAAATAACATCAAACCATATGCACTAACAAAAACGATGACCCAAGAATTTCAATAATGTTGAGCAACATGGTAAATTTCTAAATATAGGTAACATGAAACATCACCGGGAACAATAACTCAACAATATAATTGAAACATAAGAGCAACACAAACACCAAGAAACTGCAGGTTACAAAACATAGTTGAAGTGCCAGTACCTGAGATTCATCAAGGAGCTTCTGACTCATTTCTAACTCCCTAGTAAGCATGGCAGCCTCCTCAACAGCAGCCTTGAGCTTCGCTTCAGTTTCACTCATTTGTTTTGAATTTTCTGCTAGTGCATTTTGCAATTCTAACATAATTCCATGGTCACCACTGACTTTAGGCTCAGCAACTGCATCTGAAGGAGAGACATCGAGAGGCTCCGGCATACTCTCAGCTGTGGAACTGTTTGTCAGTGACATGCCCAGTTGTCCCACCATCTTACCTTTCCCATCTTTATCACAAACTTGCAGCTCTTCACGATGTGGCTCCACCATTGATGAATCCAACTGAGTATTGAACATCCCAGACGAGTCCATCATATTTTCATCAAACCCTTCTCTACCTTTGCTTGGTTGCCTGGTGAAAAGCCCCAGCTTTGAATTCAAAGAATTAGAAATGCAAGAAACCTCATCCATGGGCTCTGAGGTCATTGCATATGGCATGGGTGCTTCACCACTGGAAATTTCTGGTTTGAAGTCTTCAGTCTTTGCAGCCAAAAGAGCATAGTCTGATGCATCTTTACTATTTGAAAGTTTCTGCCCCTGCAAATACTGGTCAGCCAATCTCTGCTCTAGTTCCTGAATGCGCTTCTCATATGACATACACTGTATTTGCTTTGCCTTAAGCAAAGATTGGAGATGCTTTCCATACTCATCTTTCAGCCGCAAGGCCTCAGTTGTCTTATCTGCATTCTTCAATAGACTACCCACTGTACTTTCATCCATTGACTCGTATTCAATTTCTGGGCAAAGGGAACATATCAAGGCTATTGCAGAAGCTAGTTCAGCTTTCAGTTTTGCATTCTCAACTTCCATCTTGCTAGTTCCAGCAATCTCTAACAACTCACAGCCCTCGAGGGGCTCCTCAGAGCAATCTTTCTCAAGTGCTCCCTCACCAATTTCTTCCATCTCAGCTGAGCGAGAACTGTCATTAGACATAGACAATGAGCCTTTCAAAGTTGCAGTCTTGTCACTTTTTGAAGGAAGTCCAACCAAATAATCAGGAGCATAACGGTCCAAGTCTGAGATGTCAATGTCAAGCAAATTAGAGTCAAATGGAGATATATTGACATCACACTGATTAGGAGTATCATATAACCCCATTGATGCTAATATATCGCTTGGTATATATGAACTGTATGCTTTCAGAAACTCCTCCCGTCTCCTAACCTCATCCTCCCTCCTTGTAGCAAGCTGCTCAGCCAGTTGTCCAGCCATGCCCATGTAAAGTTTCATAGAAGCCTTTCTTCTCACTACTTCAGCAAGGCAGCCTCTGTATGCAGAACCAATCCCATGGAATAGTTTTAGGTCCCTAAAAATATCATCCTGACACAACATTGCCTCTCTAAAAACAGGAAACCTTAACTTCACATCTTTCATGAGGAAAGTAACATAGGCGATCTTTTGTAGGAAATCATGCACAAAGATGTTCATCTCGTTCTTCTTATCCTTGCAAAAACCAAGCAGCTTCGAAATTAAATCACAAACAGCCAGCATTGTGGGCAAATGACTCTTTTCATGGACATCATACATAAGACCCAGGGCTGAAACTTCAGTATGGAGACGAGTTGAGGAGGACAACTGGCATGACAGACAATCATGCACGAGTTTCTTTACCGTGCTTACATCGTCTCTGCATTAATACAAGTTCACAGCCATCAATCAGTGGTATGTACATTATCTTCCTCCAGCCTAACTACTGCAGCAATAAGTATGACTTGAAAAAACAGAAACTTTAGGTTTTACTTGTAAATTGGTATTGACAAAAAAATTATGATTTGGGAACTTATTAATGTTAACATATTAGCACCATTTGATATTTTACTTTAGTAGGGAGTTTGCTTCTTTAAAACCATCAGGATTTAAAGAATTAAAAATTGAATTTCAGAATTCTGTTTTTTTGTGGATTTCAGGAAACTAAGGTTCTCAAAGATTCATGAAACGCATCTTTTGGATTTTGAGGGATTAGCTTAGTGAATTCTAGGTTTTCTATCTTTTCCTTATTTCCCAAGGTTTGTGGACACCAACAGGGTACTTGATGATTCAATCAAGTTATTGCACTCACTTGAATGTCTTAAAATTTCCAAACACACACACCAGCTGAAATTGAAATCTAGAAGTGAATCGTGTCCATAATCATGATTCATTTATGACCAGCTCCTACTTCAAACAAAAATTGCCAGGCCAATGGCATTGAGCCAAAGCATAAAGTTGGACTGCTACTCTTATTGTCCTTTAAGGTGAGAATCTAGATGCAGGTTGTCTTTAACAAAATATTCAACAGCACAACAGGCATCAGATGGAGAAAAGGTTGCGAGTACATTTAAATATTTTTATTTATCTGGCCACGAGGGAATCAAAGATCTAAAACACACGGACTACTTTTGAAAAAGAACAAAAATCCAAGTAATATCATTCATAAAAAAGACAGACTAGTGACTAATATTGAATGCAATCACCACTGAGCAGCCATCGTACCATGTGTTCCTATGTGCTCATCACTTGCAAATAAAACTCAGGCCAGGAATTAGATAAGATTGGCATAGCAATGAACCAGCTATATCACAGAAATTACAGGGAAAGCTATAAACTCAATCCTTGACAATGCTAAGATGTATTATCACAGCAATGCTTCATAAAATTCAACTTACTGCATCAATCAAGAAATTTTTAACAAGCACAAAATCATACAGAAAAATTAACAAATAGGAAGGCAGTTCAAATGTTTGAAATTGAAGTCAACCAACCTCAAAGACTGCATTATGCTCTTCATTTCATTGATGGCTGGCTGACGCTCCTTGATGGCAAGATCTAAATTCCTAATAGATGATGAAGCTCCACAAGAAAATAATTCTTCCACTTTGCGCTTTACATCACCAAACTTTTGCTTAAACTCTAAAACCTTCTTCTTAAACTGCCTATGTGAATGGCTACAATTATCCACGGCCTTCCTCAAGTTATCTTCCTTCACAAAATCGACTAAACATTTCCGTGAATCAGATTGCAAGGCTGGATGAAGCTTGATCGATCTCAGTTTCTCTAAATCTCTCTCAAAATTTGTTAAGAGATCTAAATGTATCCTGTGTTGTTGTGTATAACGCTTGATGAACTCTGAGTAGTTCTGAAGAATTGCCCTGTAGAATTGCTGCACATTAATCCTAGCAACCTTCATTGCCCTCTCCTGAACCTTTTGCTCCGTCAATAACCTCAGGCAATGTTCATGCATTACTTGGGTTCTACTATAAATTGCATAGCCCCTATGGTAATGGTACCTAAATTGTTTCTCATAAGAAGGCAAAATCCTCAAAACTGGGTCTGGAGCATCATCTAAAGGATGGGGGTCATGCGAAGAAGGTGGTGGTGGAGGGTCTGCAATTTCAAGTACATCAATTTGTTCGAGTGGAGGGGGAAGGGGATTGGTTTGCATCCTTGCTCTGTTAAATATAAACACTTCCCCATCGCTAGATGGAAGCTTGTAAGCAGAAAGCGGCTGCTGAGGTTCAAGTTTCTTTTCCAAACACAGAACAAGCTGGTCATTGAAGTTAATCCCAGCAACTTCTTCGATATAACGCATAACCGCCTCCACAGGCGTTGTTTCATCACAACCAGGTTCAAGTGAATGACCATTTTCTGCTATATGAACTACAAGCCTGGTCTGATTTACCAAACCTTCTGTGATGCTTGAACTCATCTTATCTTTAGAGCAGAATTATACACCTCAAAATAAAATCCAACAAGAAACGCCAATACTAAGAGATAATTTAAATAAAAAAAATCCCCAAAACCATTTGACTGTACGAAAATGATTCAATTCAATCCCTTAGAACCCAAAGGGGGATTTCCAGATTGTTATAGCTTTATTCCTACCTTATTACCAGTCCACTGAAATCTGCAAAGCAAGCAAATATACCATAAACCCAGAAAGATTGAATCAACAAAGCACCAATTTTTAACAACCCACCATGAAACCACACCAACCAGAGATTTTATCCCAAAGAAAAAAAGCCCCAACCTTTAGCCTCAAATCCTCCACAAAACCCCAAATCAGCAACTTTTCACCTCAAAACTCCTCCAAGCAAACAAAATCACAGCGGGCCCACGAATGATTACACCAAAAGAACCCAAAATCATCACCGACCCATCACCAAAATCAAATAAACCCACGAATCATTTCACTAAATAAACCCAGAAATCTGCTCTCACAATACCAAGAAGAAAAAGGACAGCGAAAAATCAGAGAGACAAAATCAAAAGACACATTTTTTATTAACGTATTCCAAAGAGAGAAGATCGAAGTGGAGGATTAAGGCATCAAAAGTGGTTACGTTAAGAGACTAAAGAGGAATTTTAGTGTCTCTCTGTCTATAAACGATGGTTCTCTCCACGAAGCCTCTTTGAGAAGTATTTTTTTTTTCCAATGATTTTGTTGGTGTTAGTTTTTTTTTTTTTTTTTGGTTGAATATATAAAAGTAGTAAGAGAAATGGTGATGAAGATAATAAAAAAAAATAAAATCAAAGAGAACCTTCACAAAAGGGCAGCAGAGGAGCTCTCTCTTTCTCTCTCTCTCTCTCTCTCTGCAATAAGTTTGGAAGAAGAGAGAAAAGCAAGCAGCTTTATATCGTTGGAGGGGGAGACTAGATTATTAGTATCATTTATTATATATTAATTATTATTTCCTTATTCCTATTATTAAAGACTCTCCTGAGTCCTGATCAATTAATTATTAATTAATTAATGACTAGTTTTGTTTTCTGGTGATATAAGTAGCTTTTTGGTTCATTTTGTACTTTGGGGAAACGGTGCCCGCTAATTATGTGATTTTGTTTAGCTGGCCCTTTTATAATAAATTTGATCAAATCAGCCCCTCTGCTTCTAATTTTGGAATGCATAAACCCACCATGAAAGGCAATAATGACTTTTCTGAATCTAAAATCATGAAACATTAGGGGTTTTACTGTAGTTAAAAGAACATAGAGGACTAAAATCATAAAATGAATCCAAAATCATTAAACTGAATCCTCTCTCCCCATTCTCGTTCGAGACTAACTTGAAAAAAAAAAAAAAAAAAAAACCAGAGAGGGAGAGAGAGAGAGAGATCGTCTATCCATAAGTACAAGTTCCTATCACAAATTGGAGCCCCGAAACCCCATATAAGCTGTTTGAAGACAAACACGAAGACATTTTATATTGGGATTCTGTTAGGGATGCATTCATACGTATGTCTGATTTTAGATTTTAATAATATTTATTTTTTAAATATTTTTTATTTTAAAATATATTAAGATCATTAAAAAGTTAATTTTTTAAAAAATAAAAATCTTAAGAGATATATTTTTAATGCAAAAACAAACACTCAGTGTAATTTTTGCTTCCAAGAATTAGAAGCAATAAGGACAGTATATTGAGTAACATATATAATTTATCAAAGTTCGCCTATATAGCATGAAGTTGGACTTCTTAAGTGGTTGTTTAGTATTATGTTTTTAAAAGTTTAATTGTTTTTTTTTTAAATTATTTTTTTTATATTTTTTATCGTTTTAATATATTAATATCAAAAAAAATAAAAAAAATATATTATTTTAATATATTTTCAAGTGAAAAAACTTCAAAAAATTATTATTAAATATCTCTTATTTTTATAATAAGATGAAGGATCAAATGAATTTTGTTTGTTTTCACTGTGTAATCATATTCTTTTTTAATATTTTATTATTATTTTGATGTGTCAGTGTTAAAAATTAATTTTAAAAAATAAAACAATATATATTATTTTAATATATTAAAAAATATATTTTAAAAAACAACAACCATTATAAATCTCAATCAAGGAGGAGGAATGTAGATTGTTGACCAGGCTAAACGGATTTCACCTAGGCGTTCATGCAATAAACAGGCTAGTGGTCCAATCTGGAGGCTCAGATAGGGACTCGCTTTGTTCATATACACGTTCTGTGCCCAGCGAGAACATGAGGCAAAACTTTGTCCTCAAGCCAGGGCGAACATGGCTATTTCCTTGTAATTTCTTTGCAAGAGCTATGATAATCTGCTTCCATCAGTTTCTTGTGAAATAAAAATGTGTTGTATTTTTGGATTTTCTTTTTATGTTTTTTCCCTCGAGATTTGCTGAGAAAATCCTTTATCTATAGGTTTGTTATTGATAATTTGATATTGTCCTCCGTCTATTGTTTCATTCAATTAAAATAATATATTTTTATATTTTAAAAAATTTATTTTTGATGTCAGTACATCCAAACGATATAAAAACATAGATAATAATAATTTTTAACAAAAAACAAATTAAAATTTGAGGGAACGCGGTTTGCACCGCGTTCCCAAACAGGCTCTTACAAATTTATTAAATTTATTGTTTAAAATTTAAAAGTCCATGATGAAAAAATAAAAATCAATTTAAACTAAAATGCTGGAAAAATCGAATCCCATGTAGACACGGGATTTAAAAAACAAAACATGTTTTAAATCTATAAGATGATAAAAATAAAAATAAAAGAAAGAAAGATCTAATCCGTGTAAAACCAAAGTTAAAAAAATTGAGATTTTTATATTTAAGTTTATTTTATTTCAAATTCTCACTATCAATTTTGTTTATTTCCTTGTAAATTTAACAAGACATTAAGGAGTTGTCATGATCAATGGGATATTCAATTGATTTGCATGGAAAGTTTGGATGGAAGGATGTAAGTGGAAACATTCAACGATGTTGTTTGGTAAAATCAATAAATATGACTGGATAAGTATAACATTCATCGCATTCCTTTTTAACTGCTATTTTTTTTTAGATGTAATTTGTTTTTATGTTTTAACAATATATTTAAAAAAATTTAATTTTTTTTATTTTAATTTTTTTTTGTATGTTTTCAGATTATTTTAATGCGTTCATATAAAAAATAATTTTTAAAAAATAAAAAATATTTTAATGTATTTCTAAACAAGAAAACACTTTAAAAAGTAGTTGCATAACATTCTTAAACAGCCTAAGAGACGAGGTTGGTAATGCATGGCATGAAAGTGTGAGGATTCAGTCATGTATGAGGATATTTGGAAGTGTAGTACCGATTACTTTTCAAAGTGTTTTTTTGCTCGAAAATATATTAAAATAATATTTTTTTATTTTTTAAAAATTATTTTTAGCATAAGTCATCAAAAAAATATAAAAATATCATAAAACATTAATTTAAAACAAAAAATTAAAAAAAATAATTTTTTTCTAAAACATTTTTAAAACATAAAAATAAACATATTTTATATCTATAGAAAAATCCTTGAAATCTATCCTTAAATTATATTATTCAGTGACAAAAAACTTCACCATCCTGAATATGTTTGTATTTTAGGTAACTTTTATGGTTGTGATTTAAAAAAAAAAGTGTGGTTAGGTAGATTTAGATATGTGTTTGGTAAAAATTATGGTTGAGATTTATGTGCAGCAAAAAACATAAATAAAATGTTTGGTTGTAGTTGTTTTTCAAAAGTGTTTTTTAATTAGAAATGCATCAAAATAATTATTTTTATTTTTAAAAAATTATTTTTGATATTAGCTCATCAAAATGATTTGAAAATACAAAAAAAATTAATTTGAAGCAAAGAAAAAAATAAAAAAATTTAAATTTTTAAAAAAGTATTTTTGAAATACAAAAACAAACAGAATTTTACGAAACTCGGTTAAAAAAGCATGTAAAAACTGTTTCACAAAAACTATGTTTTAAACTTAATTTTTTGATGAGCTCCACAATATAAAATGTAGTTTGATGTATTATCAAATACCTAACTGTGTTTTTTATACCGCAAACACAAAATTTAAAACTAAACAAACGGACGTGTCAATTGAGAAATGGACCAGCTCCGCCCATGTGACCCTCGTGCTTGTAATTAGCAGGAAATAAGATAAAATCTTAATTGTCTTACTCTGCGGCAGACAGGGAAGTCAAGGAGGAGGCGTATGAGTTGACCGGTGAGTCGTTCTGTTTGGAAAATTGATAGTCACTCGCTGTGATAGATAATGCCCGGAAACAAGGTTGTCAAAAACGCTTTTCTAATACGACACGGAACATTTAATTTAAACTCGACTCGTAAACTCGAATCGTAAAATCGTAAAATCAGAAGTAAAAATTTTTAACTAAAATTCGTAAAATCAGAAGTAAAATATTTTAACTAAAATCATAAAATCACAAGTAAAATATTTTAAACAATACAAATATCCAAACACATTAAAATACATAATTCAAATAAAAGTAAAATAAACAATACAATATCCAAACATCTTAAAATACATAATTCAAATAAAATTATAATAGTTTATACATGATCCAATGGAGGCCATGTTTTGCTCACTTGCAAAGCTAAATTGTATTCCAAATAACATTACCTATACAGCAATGATCGATGGATACTGCAAGTTGGGAGACATGGATGGTGCAGAATCTCTGTTGCGAGAAATGGAGAGGAAACAGGTTGTTCCAAATGTCATCACATATTCTTCTATAATAAATGGCTATACAAAGAAAGGAATGCTTGATGTAGCTGTTCGTATTATGAAAAAGATGCTGGACCAAAATATCATGCCAAATGCTTATATATATGCAACATTAATAGATGGCCATTTTAAGGCTGGTAAACAAGATGCTGCTGTTGAACTTCATTTTAAGGCATTCCAAACAGGTGAATCAATTACCCTAAAGTTTGCAGTTTTTGGATTTACATAATACCTACAATCCTGAAAATTAGAATATTTCGTTGCTTCCTTGCTTTGCTGGATCGTTGTCTATGCAGATTGCAGAATTACAGAATCTGCAACACTAAAACAAGCAAGATCAAACAGAGCATAGGTGAACATTAAAAGAAATCTGGCTTTGCTTGTAATTAAAATCGCCAGTCAAAGTGCCAAGCTCCATTTCCTTCCCTTTGAATGGGATTTTCTTATCAAATCTTTTTTTCTTTTTAATGGATTCCAACGTCATTAGCTGCTTCATTGAAGTGAAAAAATGACTAGGGGAAAAATGCAGAAATCTACCATTTACTTCAGCCCATTTGCACTTATGGTGACTGTGATTTCCTCCGTTAGCTTTTGTCCTTTTTCCATCAGTAAAGTTGCCTATACAAGTCCTCAAACTGTTTAATTTGCTGTAATTGATTACCAATCCTTTAATGTCTGAAAATTGGTCTAATTATGTTATTTTAGCCTAGAAAATAGAATTGGCTGATGGTAAATAGCCTGGCAGTGCAGGTACAAGTTAGCATAAATGCTTATCCAAAGCTCAGTAAACCATTGTTAGAATACCCAGAAGCAAACCACTAATTTTTAGAATACACAGAAGATAAACAGTGAATTTCACAGCATACCCATATCATTTTTTTTTTATCTCTAATCAATACCATTAGACAGAAAAAAACAAAGCTTGGGATTGGAAATCAATTTTTACCTTCGTCTCGCCAGGAACGCTCCGGATCGGGGGGGAAATGATTTCTTGATTTGCTGGGGAAAGGGGAAAGGGAAAAGGGAAAAGGGGAAGGGAGTCAGGGAGACTGGGAGCAGGGAGAGTGTGAGACAGAGAGGGGATGATTTCTTGAAGTCACTGGTAGGGTGAGGGTGGTCGCCTGGTCGGGTGGGAATTGGGAAAGAAAAGAGATTGTGAATTTGTGAGACAGGACAAAGTCAAAATTTTTGCATTTCTAATTTTGCATTCGGTCCGGTGACATTTTGGTTAAGTCGTGAAAACGTGACGTTTTTAACGTTTTTACGAGTTTTCACGATTTTATGCGATTTTAAATTGGTTTTATGCGATTTTAATACTTTTTGATTTTTACCTCCGTTTTTACACGTTATATGGGTTTTAACTCGTAAAATCGTACGATTTTACAAGTTAAAACGCATTTTTAACAACCATGCCCGGAAGTCTTGTTTTATTGATCAGAAAATGACTCCCGCTAGCTACTTCTGAGTTTGTTTTACATGATCTATGAAATACTATCCATAAGTTTTATATTGAAATAAATTATTTGAGAAAAAAATATTCTAAGAGGACTTTATTAATGAACATTAAAATATATTATTTTATTTTAAAGAAATTTAAATATGCCGTCTTATCTTAAAAATATTCTAATTGTCAAAATTAAAAAGAATTATACCATTTATATAAAAAGAAACTTCTTTTTTTTTTCTTACATGACAATACAAAATATATGCCAGTACTGATAAGTAAATTAAATCTCATATCTAATTAGAAAATAAACTAAAATATTAATATAATTCCTAAGAAATAGGTCAATTATAATTAGAAAAATAAAACTAAAAGGCTACTGTAAAACATTGTGATCCAAAACATATAATATATACTTTTCATTAAAATAAAGAAATGATATTTATATCATTCTAAAAAAAACTAACAAAAGTTGTAATTGAAGCGAAATCATCTTTTTCATAGGATTTATTGGGCATTATAAACTAATAGAAAATAAATAAAATAAATTATAAAATTTAATTTTCAATTAACTTAATATTAGATAATAAAATTAAAAAAAAATTAAAGAAAAAGAAAAAGAAATCCTAGCCAACTATGTAAACCTATGTGTTTATTTACCTTTAACTTTTGCGTTCGCATTGCAAAAAGCATGGTAAGGTGTTTGGTAATACACCAAACTGTGTTTTATATTGTGAGGTCCACTAAAAAATTGAGTTTGAAACGTAGTTTTTGTGAAGTAGTTTTTACATGTTTTTTTAACTGAGTTTTAAAAAATGCTATTTGTTTTTGTGTTTCAAAAACGCTTTTGAAAAACTTTGAATTTTTATTTTATTTTTTTCTTTACTTCAAATTAATATTTTTTTTTGTGTTTTCAGATCAATTTGACGCGCTGATATAAAAAATAATTTAAAAAAATAAAAAAATTATTTTGATGCATTTCCAAATAAAAAGCACTTTAAAAAGCAACCGCAACCATACTTCCAAATATAAGTGCCAAATATTTTATACATGTTTTTTGTTACATATAAACCTCAACCATAATTTTTACCAAACATGTATCTAAATTCAACTAACCACACCTAACCATATTTTTTTAAAACTTACTTTTTTTTAAAACCATAACCATAAAAGATACCTAAAAAATAAATATACTGTAAATCTTCTATCTAAGGTATGAGAGTAAAATAATATTAGCATAATACAATAAAAAAATATATACAAGTATCATTTCAATGAATGATATTTTAATGTAATTTTTAAGTCGATCTATTTTATTTTATTTTTAAATAAAGTAAACCCTACCATCACATCAATACATATTACATCAAATCCCCAATAGCCGATACTTGTTTAAATTTATTTGTTTAGAATAATGAGGCAAGGCATGTTTAACCTAAAAGGATTTTTAAAATTGCTAATTAAACTAACATTTAACAACAAAAAGATTGTACGAGAACGAGAGCCTTCGCAGTTCGAACTAGCAGCCCGTAGCCCTCAACCCAAATCCTTGACTCCTGCCCAGTTTCCTTAACACTGCCGTTTCGCCAGGCTCAGAAACCTCCCTCGTCCCCTTGTCTCACCTCTCCAGTCTGTACCACGAACAAAATTGCTAGCCATGCTGTGATTCTAATCGGAGGTTCAAGATTTGGTGTCGGTAGGACAAAACGGCCATCAACGGCTCAAGAAATCTTCACCTTCATAGCACATTCTAGCGACAGTAACCCTTCAAATACGAAATGTTTGCTTCCATGGGTCTCTTGTGATCTAAGAGAATAATTTCTTGTGCTAGATTCTGTTATCTTGATTCGTGGGAACCTTCAGAAAATATGGTAGTCTCCAATATTAATCCCCACAACAAGGAGATAGTGGTTAGGAGAAGGATTGCTAGCATGTAATTTTTCTTTCTGGGTTTTCTTCGTTGCCCTTGTTTATCTGTTCTTTTCGCGTTTTAAATTTAGTAGTGAACTAAATGATTTTCTACGGAAAAACTTGTTTTGTCTTTCAATCATCAGCATCATGTAATCAGTTATGAGGTTTAATAACATGAGAGTTTTTCCTTTTCATGCACAGTTTTGCATCAGCTTGTAATGTGATTGGTTTTTACTTTCTTGCTTCCAATGTGTCCATAGCAGTATTGTTTAGCATATATGTTGCAGATCATAATTCGAAATTGAATTATTTTATAGATTCAATAAGAGAGAAGATGATTTTCCGTCGTTGAGGGAATACAATGATTACTTGGAAGAAGTAGAGGATATGAGTGAGTTTTTTCCCCCCTTTATCGCAATTAATTTTAAGGATTGTTTTCAATTTAAGATATTATCTTGACGAGAAAAGGTCTCGTGACAGTATTTAACTTGGTTGCTGGAGATGATGTTGCTGCTACTGAAGTAAAAATTGCAGAGTATCAAGAAGAAAATGCGGATCTAATATTGATTAATCACGCTCGGAAGGTACTTTCACGAATCCTTTTATTTTTACTTTTAAAGCAACAATGCAATAGGTGAAATCAGCACCACATATCAGGATTTCAACAATATGTAGATAATTCTTGTGAGGATTTTCTTAGGTGTAACCTTTTATTCTGATTAACAGGCTGAAGAATTAGCCTTGGCTATGTCGGCAAGCAAGGGGCCTCCTGCACAAACTGATAATACTGATGGGGTGAGAATATAATGAGTTTTTATTTTTATTTTTATTTGGGATATCTTTGTTTTCTTAAAAAAAAAAAAATATTGTTTTGAAGGCTCTTATTGATCCTTCCTATTCTATTATCAATTTCATAGTTGTTTGATTTGGTTTCACATTTTTTATTTTAGTTTGTTGTTTGTGGTAAGGTTAATCTATTTATGATGGGCCTTCTGATCTTGGAAATTGAAATTAGTAGCCTGTACAGATAGTTAAAATTCAGAATGATGTTTGCTTCTTGTGTATTCTAGCTTGTTCTCTGTGACTTATATTTCATCTGCATGTCTGACTGTAAATTTACTTCTCAAGTTGAGTCCTTAGGTTTTTATTTTTTGATTATTGATAAATCCCTCAGGCAATATCTAAATCATATCCCATATGCAATTATGCAAGCTATTTTCTGTGTATGTAACTGTGGATGTGAACAAAGATTGGAGTTAAAGAGGAATACCGTGGAGTTCAAAGCTGTCAAGTCAAGCATAATAATAGGGGTGAAGTAACAGCAAGATTTATGCTATGCCAGGAATAGAAGGGCTTCTCGAGCCCCAAAAGAGTAAAGACTCTGTCTACTTCTGATACCTAGCTTCTGTCATATGAATCTAGAGGAACATCGAGGAGCACATTTACCAAAGAATCAAAGTGGGGTGGTTAAATTAATGCAGTTCTGTTGTGTGATTGGAATCTTTACTTTTTTAAACATATGCTAACAGCAATTAGACTGGCTATTCTACGATATGGAGGTTGGTGGTGTAGTGAGTTCATAAATGAGGATCGCTAAGATGTTATGATGGATGTGTGAGAACTCAAGAAAGGACCAGTTTAGAAGAAGTGCCTTTTGGAAGGACATGATTGCATTGTTTGAGTACAAGTTGAGGGAGAGTCATGTGATTGGGTTTCGCCATATCTGGCATCAACTTCTGGATGCATTAGGGGGAAAGAGTGATTAATTAAAGTAGTGGGATTGAGGAGCCAGATAGGAGAGGTAGGCAAAAAAAATAACATTGGCTAAAGAGCTAAAGGAAAATAAGCTTCATGATAGCTTACAGACCTATAATCCATAAATGCACTAATTGGAGGAGCTCCATGTGATTGACCCAATTAGTTTGGAATTGATCCTCAGTGGATTTGAGTGCAACACAAATTTTACTGCTATAATTATGAAAGGTGCTCGTACAGTAACCACTCTACTAATTATCACTCCTACATTACTACTTCAACTTTCTGCTTTGTGCTGTATGAGGTTGATTGGATTTTGAATTCAGTTCGAATTAATGATCAACACCCACAGTGCTATTAAGATTGTAATTATATAGCTTAGGATAGTATGTGAAATCTTTAATCCAGAATGAAACCAGTAGTGAGTGGTGGAAAAAAAAAGGCTGGCTTAGTTTTTCATCTTTTTAAGTTAGTTGCTGGAAAAAAATGAAGAGAGAGACCACATTGAGTTGATTCTAGTCCAAAATAGTTTTAATCCAAATGTGCCTTTTCAAGTTGAAGGAGACAACAATTTGTCCATACAACTTTGTTCAAGTAAGAGTGGACAGCTCTTTACTGTTATAAGGGTCACCAGGTAGCAATAAGAGTGCTTTTCAGGATCCACACAGCTTATGAATATGACTTCAATGGTGAGATTTTTTCCATCTCCTACTAGAAAGGATACTATTTTAATGGGTTAGAGAACTTGTGTTGCTCGTAATTGACTCTTACAATCTTGTGGTCAAAAGCACCTAATTAAATATTTGCATATCGATAATATGTTAACAAATCCCTCTGAAGGAGAGGATGCTATCAGGTTAAGTCCCTTGAATTAATATTCTTTTTGGAGTTCAGACTTGGAACTTAAATTTATGTAAGTGTAGTCCAACATTGTCAAAATATGAAATAATCTAGCTATTTATATTGATGATTGGCAAAAGCAGTATGATTTTCTTGAGATAAAAATAAAAATTGCCCTGTTTTATATGTGGCAAGTGGGATGAAAAGTTAGCCGCTTTGGAACAGAAGTAATTATCCTTTTTCAAGGTTGAGTTCAGACCTGGAAAGTTTGTTTATTGTCTCAAATCATGCATTTGTTACTCCTTGGAATGCCCGTCTCACCCCCTCTCCCCTGATTAACTTCAATTTTGTCTATTTCTCGAGCCAGAGCTCCCAGGGCATAAGCGTTGGAGCTGGGCAGTATGCTCCTACAATTGTTGGGGGACAGCCTCGGCCAACAGGCATTGCTCCACAACCAGTGCCTCTCAGAGGAGGGCCAGACATGCACGGTTATTTAGAAGATGAGGAAACGATGAGGATCCGAACAGAGAATGCGAGTAGAGCGGCTGGGTGGAGCATAGAATTCAGTAAGAAAAGGGGATTTGAGGAAGCCTTTGCAAGCTTTTGCGTTTAGATTGTACCCCTTGACTGCGGAATTGCCTGTCCCTTGTCAACCTGCGGTGCTCTCACCGGGCTATAGGCCTATATGCTATGCATATATTGATGAGGAGGATTGTTATCAGTAGGTTTTCGTGGGGAACTTTACCGAGACGATGATCAAGAAGTCAACCTACTGTTTCTAAGTCAGCAGATATTGCTTTCATGACATGTCAGATACATCAGTTTATCAACATAACCATGTGAACATGAAGCAATGTCACATCATGTTAGTGTAAAGCTGATCATTGATCATTACTGATATCCCAAGTGGCTTAGCTTTGATTTATTAAAATAATATTTTTTTTAAAAAATAATTTATTTTTTATATAGCCCATCACATCAAAATAATTTAAAATCATTAAAAAAATTAATTTAAAATAAAAAAATATAAATAAAAAACCCTTTTAAAACATAAAAACAAATCTATTGACCTTGTTGAAGTTTTACCTTCATCCATTTGATGATGGCCTCGGCGAGATGCTGCATGCTTTCCCTATTTGTTTGAGATATTTTTCATCGTCTTCTTCTGATGTCATCTTGAAGACTACACCTTGCTTGTACATGCCCCATGGAGAATGCATTACAATTGTGCTAGCTTGACTTCGTAATATATATAGGATTATTAATCCTTGAGTGCTCTCTATTATTTTCCAAGCTGTTCTTGTTTGTGAATCCACATTTTTCGTCGCTTCCATTTTTTTTTTGTTCTTGGATTTTCTTAGGGAAACCTCTGGAGATTGAAACTTGTTTCTTGTTTACCATGATTGGTCAACCCATAATTCTGTGTTTTAGAAAGACGAAAAATGGCATGAAGTTCGAGGATCTTTCCATGGGTCTTATAACTGGTTCAAACACTAGCTATGGGTGCGATTGTTTTATTACCTTTGAGAGTGATATTCTTATCATGAGAGCTCCCATGCTCTATCAACTCTTTTATACATGCCGAGGGATGCTCGAAACACTCTCCACAGCAGATGCATGCATGGATTCCAATCTTCCGTTGGGATTAATGTATCAGCTTCAAAGTTGAGTGTCAAAACTTAATTAATGTGTGAAGAACAGGGAGATTAATTCTTGCTATCTTTCTTTCAATAATGAACTTTTAAAAAATTTCAAATTAAAAAAAAACACGATTAAACTAAAAAAACAAAGGATAATTTTTTCCTTTTTTTTTCTTGTGAAATCCTATGTTTGTTACCACTACCGGCTACGTACTAGAATGTCCATCTCTCCCCACTCCCCTGATTGAATTAATTTTTTCCTATATATCGAGCATGAGGCAAAGCTCTCCAGTATAGAATCTTTTAATCCCTGTAATGTTAAAAGATAATCATATGGTCCTTGACCAGCGTTGATCATTCTTAACCTGATAGTCTTTTATTTCAAAAAAAAAAAAATCCATTTTTTCCTCAAAGATCACAACAGCACCGACTTGAAGTATTTGTAAACTTTATAATCCGAGGCTCGCCAGGATTTGGTTCATACTCTCCAATCCAACGGAAACATAGCGTCTTAATTACTCGATCTCTCTCTCTCTGTCTCTCTCTCACGCCCACACACACACAAAAAAAAAGGTTATTGAGTTTTGTTAACATGGCAGCCAAAAAAATCAACAAAACATCTTCGTCGTCATCTTCCACAGCACCCGTCAAGAAACCAAGACGTGATGCAAAATGGCGTGCTATGATGAAGAGACGCAATGCCATCATGAAGAGAGGGACTTGTTTCGAAATCTTGAAAGAAGCTGCTGCTGGATGCAGTTTGGAAACGAGCCCTGGGGTTACTTGGGCCAGATGTTGCCTACTTGGTAAAGGTGGTTATGGTTCTGTTTTTCTTGCTAAAAGAAAAACAACAACAACAACAACAACAACAAGCGATGGTGATCTTCCTGATAAAATTGCTGTAAAATCCGCTACTTTAGAAAACGCGTCTACCCTCAAGCATGAAAAGAGGGTTCTTTGCGATCTTAAAGCAAGCCCTAATGTTATCAAGTGCTACGGAGATGAAATTACCGACACGGGTTGCGAGGGAGAAAAAATCTACAACCTTCTCTTAGAGTTTTGTTGTGGGCTCAGTTTACATCGTCAGATTAAACTGTCAGGTTCTGGGTTACCCGAGTCTGACGTCAGGAAATATACAAGAGATGTTGTTAAAGGCCTGAAGTACGTTCATTGTCGCGGGTATATTCACTGCGATGTGAAGCCAGGCAATATCTTGCTCGTGCCTGGTACTGAAGAAAGGAGTGGGGGTTTTGTTGCAAAAATTGCAGATTTTGGATTGGCAATGTCCATTTATGAAAATCAGAATTGGGGTGATGATCTGATTGGGACATATCCTTATATGTCGCCAGAATTGGTTAAAGAGAAGAGGTATGATTACGGTGTAGATATTTGGGCACTCGGTTGCACTGTGGTGGAGATGTTGAGTGGTAAACCTGTGTGGCCTCGCATGGACGTTCCAGGTTATCTGTATACGATAGGCGACAGTCAGGATTTGCCTCAGATACCAAGTTCTATATCTGATGATGCCAAGGATTTCCTGGGGAAGTGTCTTGTAAGGAATGCTGCTCAGAGATGGTCTGCGGACGAGTTGCTGGAACACCCATTTCTTTCGGTGGGTTAGCGGTGAAGAAACCCTAGTGATTCTCTGTGTTTGATGACGATTCTTATTTGTTTATCAATGATTTTTTTAATCTTTTCAGTAAACAATGTAACTTAGGTTCCGCAGGATTTAATGTAGTATTGTTAATATGATATGAGAATAGTACAGTAAGGGTTTGCTCTGTCTCTGTTAAATCAGCTCATGTTTATGCTATAACATCTATCTCCTTTTGGATATAGCTAGATTGCTGGCACCGCGAGACGTTGAAAAAATAAAAATAAAAACCAAATAGAAAACGATTATGATTTAAAAAAAATAAAAGAAATTGGATAACTAGATTAAATCAAAAAAATAAAGATTAAGATTAAAATAAAAAATAAATTAAAGAGCAACAATAAATTTTTAATTTAAGTTAAATTGAAAAAAATAAAAATATTAAAAACCAAATAAAAAAAATAATGATAAAAAAAAACAATGCATTATAAACTTGGATTGAATGGTGAAATAAAAATATAAAATTTTTATAAAAAAAGTCAAGAAAAAAAAATTAAAAATTCAAAAAATAAGAATTAAATTGAAAACACATCAATACATTATAAAAAAATAAACATGTAAAATTTTTCAACATGTTTTTTTACATAAAAAATTTCTAAATATAAATAAAAAAAACTTATGCATGCATCTAATTAGATAAATAAAAAATCTGTGTAAAGAAATGAAAAAAATAAATTTCATTAACAATAAATAAAAATAAAATTGAAAAATCTTAGAGACAAATATAGATCAAAATATTTAATATTATAACAAGGGTTATTTACCTCGTTGTGTTTAATGAATTTGTTTATTAAAATTAAATTGTAATAAAAATCAACACACACATAAAATTTATTGAAAAAAATAAAAGGAAAAAAATTATTATACAAGGCTGCACATATTAAAAATATTATAAAAAATTAATATTTTTATTTTTTTAAAATAAATTTAATCTATATAAAATATAAAAAATAAAAAATAAATGATATTAACCTCTTCAAAAATTAAACACATTCAATATAATTAAAAAATAATTTTTATTTTAAAAAACTAAATAAGCAAAAGAAGTAACAAAGAAGTAAAATAATAACTTAAATTGATTTTTTAGAAAGGATATAAAAAAGTTTTAATTAAAAAAAATTAAAAAAAATAATGTTAGGCATTATTGGGCCTAGTAAGTCAGGCCAAACACCTGGCCCATGAAGAAAAGGCATGTGCGCATGCCTGTAAGGTTAGGCTCAGATGCATAGACCTTTATTATTATTTTTAAGTTAATCGGTCAATTTCTCTAAAAATTTATTTTTAATTTATTTTTGATTTAAAAGATTTAGAAAATATTATTGGAAACCCTTTTAAACTGACTCATAACCTTTAAAAACACAGAAATACTGCCTCAAAAATCAAAATCAATCTGAAATAAAAAATCTTATTGAGCTTATATATGTTTTTTTAGGCACTTTTAAGATAAAAAAAATACATTTAATTTGAACTCTTTTCATCACATGGAACCATTTGATATAAAAATTAATCGTTTTGGTTGTTAGAATCGTCGCAACGACAATTTATTCTCTCTACATTAGAATTCGGCGAGCCACCTCTCTCCTCCCATTAAAAAAAAAAAACTGAAAAAAAAAATTTAGTTTGGAAAATAATTTTTCTAGAATTAAAGAGATTGGTGACCTAATAACTAGAAAAAATAAAAGACAAACAAACTTTATAAATAAATTTTAAATCCGTCATCTATTTTTACCGAATTTTTCCACTTCACATCCATATTTTTTAATTCAATCCTTCCTCCCCAAAAAACCATGCAAGATTTGAGATCAAAATTGCTCAATTGTACAAAATAAAAATTTGAGAATCAAATTAATTTTTTTAAAAAAACTTCACTACTAACAATAAATAACACTACAGTGAAACCAGTAGCCTTTTCAGTTTCTTTTAATTATGAAAATAGTAGTAGTAACTGCGGCTGCCTGGCAGCATTTTCTAGTGTTTAATACGTGGCCTTCTTGAATTTCAGCTGTCTACCACAGCTCATAATTTTTTTTCTCGGATAATAAAATCCTATAAGCATAGTTTTAACGAATCATCTCTGATAAAACTGCCAAGAGATGCTTTTGAAACCACATCATGTTGATTAACAATGTTCCAAAGTAAGAGCCGCAGAATGAAGAACTGGTAGTCTTTAAAATTAAACTCCATTCCCTTTTTCCAGTTGAAGTGAAGAGATGGCAGACGCAGAGCACAGTCATGTACAAGAAGAAATATAAAAACAAACCCATTTTCAGGGCAGCAAACAATCTACTCTGATGAAACAAACTTTTATTCCATTATGCAGGGAAAACTTTTACATGGGTTGCCAAGCAGCTTGTGAATGTTACATGGAGCTTGGTCCCGCTATATAACAGGCTCTTCTCTCCTATGCTTGTCTATCTACAGAAGAAATGGTACATGATTAAAAGAAAAAAAGAATCAAGGACAATAAGATTTACTTGGTCTTACAACAATCAAATCACCTAATTTCTCGTGATCTGCTCACAGCACAAGGAAAAAAAAAAAAAAAAAAGAAGCCGCAAGTACTAATCATCTGGTTATATATCTTCGCTAGAATGACATAATCATGTAGCCATCTAAGTTGGTCTCCAGAAATTAACCATGAATAGAAATCTGACACTCTTGTAATCCAACCATATCTAGAGTTTCCCTCTTTGCATACAGGAATGAGCCCGTTGGGTGATTTCATCTTTTGTGCTAGGAATGACCCTTTCTGGGTTGGCATAATTACAGTGCAAGGGCGTTTCTTCTGAAAATCTTCGAGATCATAGACTCGCCGATGGCACCAGGTATCTCTTCACCACCTTTACTGTCCTTCAAACTTTCGGCTTGATTCTGCACAATATGCCTGAAACTCTTGACAACTTCATGGTCAAAGGTAGCAATATGCCAATATGATGCTTCAGATTTACAGTTGATGAATATTCAGTTGAAGAAATATGGAGATCTAAGAACTTCTTGCAAGTCAAAGTTGCCTCTCTCAGGCAGAGATGGAAACTTCAATGTTGGATATGACGTCTGGAAGTCTTCAAGTAACTGAGGATAATCCAAGTTATTTATACAGGTCAACAATACTATTAATAAAAATAAATAAATAAATGAAACAATGTCATAATTGAGTTGATTTATATTTGAAATACAAAAAGGAAAAACTAATGCCAAGCAGTTATCTGGCTACTGGGAAGCTGGGAGAAGCCATTTCATATATAGAAGCATTCTAGTTAAGTTGCATGTTTGAGGCTCCTTTTCTTTTTTGTTAATTGTTCTTTCATTTTAAAGATCAACTCAGTGTTTATAGCCTCCAAAATCACTTGTTAGGAAGACACAATAATTCATAGTTCCTTTTGAAGACAATGACAAATGCTCGCTTATTAGGTCATGCCAGTCAGAGAGAAAAACTGGGTCATCACACGCCATTGCACTCACATTTTCAAGTATTGGCATGTTATAAAGCTCCACAAATTTTTCCCGCAGTATCCTATTCATCAAATCCGCGTCTCTTGCATGTGTCCAGAAAGAGTCATGAACACCTGCAAAAGGAGATTCACTTCATAAGGATGTGGGGATTACAGATGATAGTGTTATGATAGCTGGAAACTATACAATGACAAAATTAAATGTGATACACATTACCATTCGTACTTGAGTAACACTTCTGGTTTCTCAACTCAAGTTATTAGGAGTATTTACCATCATTTGAAACTGCACTATCATAGCCTCACAAGTAAACATTTCTTATCCAGAATGCCTCATAGCACATTTATGTGCAAGTCAAACAAGATGAATAATAACACTCTGAATACGTTTTAGTACGGATAAATACATGTGATTTTCTGATAATGCAATGACTTGCACTTATGGTAACATGGAATAAGTTCAAAAGAAATCAAAGTTAAAGGGAAGAAAGGATGACTTGAAGAACTAGGTCCATCATAGTAGCAGTAAACTCACAAAAATTAGCAGACCACAAAAAAAGCTCCAATGAAAAAACTAACATTAACTCGGGCATGTAGTAGGGGTAAGCTGGCTTAGCTACAGAGATATGAAGAATTACATTAATTGTTCATTGTTGTATCAAAGTTACTAGAATATAGGATAACTTCTCATCATAATCAACCCAAAAAGTATATTCTAATAGGCTTAAATTAGCAACTTTTGAGAGCTTAATGGACATAATAAAATAAATGGCTTAAATGCTTGCCAAGTTCAAACCATATGTCAAGGTTCAGTTTATCAGTCAAGTTTCAATTATCATTAAACAGTAGAATATTAATTCCTACCACATATTGTTTGCAACAGACAGAACAAGTTGAAACTTGAACAAAAAGTTAACCCAACTATAAAAGGTAATGATATAAATAATAGCTCTACATGGACTGTTTGAAAAAGACATTCTTCAACTTCTTCATTCATCAAAGACATAGAAGGCTTCTAGTCTTCTACACCATGACAATATGTCAATTCCAATCTATTCACTAGGTTTAAGCTTCATATACTAAAGACTGCAAGACAAACCTGCAAAACGTAAATCAGCATCCCTGCATGCAACAGCAGTCATCATCATATGTGAGCCGTCAAGCGAGTGCACAAAATTTGGAGGGAAAGCAGTTCTCTGTTTTCTAACCTGCACCTGATAGTAATAGTATGATAATGTTTAAATGTGAGTGCATGAAATATTAGAAAGGAAAGAGGGGATGAAAGCAAGACAACAGAGTAAAGCTTACCGAACTGCCTTCCCGTTGCAGGGCCAAAACCTGAAGTGAAGTTCTTATCTGCAACACCAAATTTAGTTACCTGACTGTTTACACAGAGAGAGTGGGGATGCAGAGGACATAAATTTCATGCCATATTTTGTGCAGGAGAAAAAACTGACATAAATATCATGCCGTTCATTTCTTGTGATATTTAATGTCATAATCGCAAGGCATGAGTTCATAGCCAACCAATGGTTTGATCACTACAAACTTTTTCCAGTGCTGTGGTAAAGGATCCCAACAGTGAAAGGATCTTTACCATGACCAAAAAATATCCTACCTATTGTCATAATTTAACCAGCCATTTCATATATCCTCTACCAGCAATAAAGAGTTTAGCGAATGAACATTTGTAAAGTGAGAACACCATGAAAGCAAGGAACCTTTCGTACTGGAATATTAATCTATAGCAGCCTGCACCTAATAAACAAAAAAATGCAGCAAGGATTTAATACTTACAAGATGTCGTTGAGTCTTATAGTATGGCTGCACGACAGGAAGACCTAGTGGAGTTGTCCACCGCACAGGCTGATCTTCTGAAGCAATAACCTAAAATAGGTTCATGGTCAAGCAATAAAATATACTTGAATAAAATGTTACTATTAATTAATATAAGGGTGGTCCATGTAATTTCACTCCCAAATGTGACGGAGACATACCTTTGCACAATCACCAAGCCAGCCCATTATATCACGTGCAGCTTGGAACAACTCTCCTAAAGCAGTCAATGTCACCTATGGAAGGGTTAATGAGTAAATTTGAAAATGATTCAAGGTAAGGATCACCTCACAATTTTAGGTGCCTACAGTGAGATGAACATGTAATCCACAGCATACATTACACATAGCTAAAATACATCTGGATTAGAGTATCTCAAATTAGTTGACATTAGATACTGTCATCAACTTTTCATTGACATTTTCTAGAAATCAAGTCCAATTAATTTTACCATATCCTAGAACAGCAAAATACTCTCCTTATAAACACGCTGGAATCTGGATGCTTACTTTAGCAGCATAACAGGCTGCACTGAAGAGCACTCTATCATCTGTGATGTGACCCTTCTCCTCTAACCTTCTTTTTATCTGCTCACGTGCCCCAACATAAGTGACACCATACACTGAAGTCATCACTGTTTGTTTAACCAGTTTGCGATCCACCTGAAAAGCTCCAAAATGTTAGATTTGGTCAAAAGGAGTTGAGAAGTAAATGATAATCCATCAAGCTTCAGTATGTGGGAGGATGGCTTATCCTCTTCATAGTTCCTTTCACCTTTGGAACAATTTTCTCTTATCTAAAAAAAGTTGATAATCCAAACATCAAAGTAAGAAAAGGAAGAATAACCTCATCAATTAGGACCTTGGCTAATAAAGCATGTGGGTTTGTAGCAGGATCCTTATTGCTGTCTCTTCTAATTATTTCATGGACCCTGTCAGCAAAAATCTCATCAGTCTCATTTTGTGCAAATATAAATATCAAATGCACATATACAAATAGTGCAATAAAGACACACACAGTCATGCAAAAATAAATTCATAGTTGACGACATGTTAATGTTCTGTAGAGAAAATTACAATACCTAGTGGCAATTTCTGAATAAACATCTGAAGGTTTCTCTGCAGCAACTAAGTTAACTGCTGCTGCTTCTTGCTGGAAAACATCAGAAGACGAGAATGCATAACTTCAGTTCAAATCAACCAGAAAAGTGGAAGATGCGTATATTCAAAATGCAAGAAAATATATGAATTATTGTGCATTGCACAGCCTAAGAACAGCACTCTATTTAAAACCAATTCTGATTCCCTGCATCAGAGAGAATAGTTGGAAATTTAATCATTGTGGAATTATTATATCCAATACCACTGGATCATAAATGATCATGAGAGGCTGGACAAGGATTTCAGGTCTTCATGGATGCAGTTTTGATCAATCAAATTTTGGATAGCATGCCTTAAAATTATGAATGAATCAGCAGAATGGTTGAGAAATAACTTCAATTTTGGTTATTTTCAGCATTCCACATTTTTAGAGATGGGAGAAGAATAAGCTTGGTACAAAAGTACACAGCCAAGGTGGCTAAAGGAATTAGTGATAAGCAACATGAACACATGATTAACATGTAAGGGTCAGGAATCACATAAAGTTTACGGCTCTTAATATTCTGTTCTTAAAGGCATTGTAACCAGAAAGTGGTATCTTCAATCATTTTAAAGGAGACGGTAACAGGACAATGAAAGTGCCTATAACGTCATGCTGCAATAACAACAGAGAGGCGATTCATGTACTGTATCCAAACTTGCTTTCATGAAACATAAATGAGTCTAAAGGGGTTAAGGTAGACCCTAACTGATTACCAATTTTTTTTAACACCAAATAGTGGTTATATAATCATAATGAGTACAGCAATTTGTATTGTTTTAGAAAAAAAAATCCCCTCTGATTACCTTAGAGTTAAAGTAAAACATTTGAAATTATGGTCTAATGTCGCCCAAGTACTTTCATTCCCTTCAAATGTCAACCCAAATGATGTCATTTTACCCAGATAGGGGTGTTGTTTTGGGGTCAATAATGGCATCATTTTGGTTTTTTCTTGCACAAAATAACATTACCAGGGTGGCATTTCAACCAAATAATACTTACGAATTTTTCCATTGTTTTCTTATTTTCTAAAATGATGCAAGAAGAAAGAAAGAAAAGAGTAAACCTACACTGTCTCTTCCCAAGGCTGCATAGTGCTGTAGACCATTGCATGAGCCATCCTATAACAAGTAAAGGGAGGGAGGGAGGTTTCTGTGTTAGCTTGTTTTTTCAGAAGTAGAACTAAAAAACAATTGTGTATCCAGATGCTTTTAAACAAAAGTTACAACATGCATAAGATTTAAAATATATGAGCAAAAATCAATCAATAATGCAAATGCACGAGTTTTTAAATAAGAGAATATACCATGGTCACATTGCATAAGAAATGTGTTCTTTTTAGAACAACAAATAGAAGTGAGGAAACAAAACCAGAAATAGTACAAGACGTCCACTTAGTAGATGAAAGAAACAAAACTCAGGAAGTAAGGCACTACAATCTTGCTAAATTATCAACTAAGAGAACTCCTGTGAAAGCTCTTGAAACATTACACAGTTAAGAGCTTTGCACACGTGGCATTGGTTATTAATTCAAACTTCTTATCCCATACAAATCCAGCCATGTTGAAAATGGCTTAGATCAATTATTCAAATCATACACTTTTATGTCCTAAGTACATGAAAAAAAAATCTGAAGGAAGATTCATGCCTGGTGATAGAAATGACAGTTTTCATCTAAATTTACTTCATTCTAATAGAAATTATTATCCTAATAATTAAGTGACAACTAAGCTCTCTACTACAATCTTTCAAATTGACTAGGAGAGCGGGTTTCAAAAGGTAATGGCAACAACAGTCTGTCAGATAAGCGGGAAAGCAGATATTTGCACAATCAGGTAATATTTGCATGTTTATTTCATTTTTCCCCACAATTGTTGAAAAGAAGTGCATCCTTCAAAAATGTGTTTATCGTATTTTATTTTTATTTTTATTTTTTAGCAAATTTTCTTTTTGCTGCATTTGCTTACGGTGAAGGATTTACCTGATGGATTGGCAGGTGGGAGATGACAGTATGTGGTGACGCACTCTTTAAGGCTTCTGACAGATTAATACAAGCAGCTAAGCACTGGAAAGGATCTTCAGCTGTTAACCACCAGCGCTTTCCATTGACAGGGTTCTCTGCTGAATCAAATATCTCACTTAGATGATTTTCCACAAATGCTAGACGGCCATCATGCGACAACTTTTCAACCCCACCAGAATACAAGTTTGCTAAATGTATTTTCAACCAACATAACCCAGACTTCCCTAATGGCCTTCCTTCTGCAAATTCAAGAACTCCTCGACAAAGATCGGAACTTAGATGAGTCAAATGTGGGTGCATCGGGTATGCGCGGCCTCGAAAATCAAGATTGTGAGGATAATAAAATCCCTCCTCATCTTTCAGCTTTCGAGCAACCTATATAAGCCATGGTTATGAAATGAAATGTAAAGCCTGTATATGCGTGTTATTAGGCAAGAAGTGCAAATTCAACATTTATCTGATTACTCGAGCGCAGCGCAATTAAGCGAATATGAAGTAAGAAACTTTAAATTATTGCAATAGACTTAAAGATTGTCAATCAAACCAATATCTTGATTGTTGAGCATAAGAACTCACCAGCATTTTGTTTCTATGAGTGAATCAATTCAATCAAGAACACAATCTTGCAGCATACAGAAATCAGACATCTTGTCAATTTGAAAACTGAGAAGGAAGTAGATCTTACAGAAAGCTTAAGTTCAGTGTCACATCTTTGAGAGTGCCTCTCTTGATTTATCTTCTTTGCCTTCCTCACACTCCATTTCCACTTTTGAATTTCTGTTAGATCATCTGAGGATGGTTTCTCTGGTATAGGAATCTGAAACCCAATTAAGTACAATTCAGATATATGTCAAGTTGTTTAAATGGTGAATTAATATCATAAGAAAGTAACAGATCTTATTTTGGTAATTGACTAAAGGACAATTTACTTGTGGCATCACATCCAACCACCGAGATTCCTAATGCATGACAGATTATTTCACAAGAATCATGTGGTCTATGAGATTTCAAGGATCACAAAATCAAATTATCACAGGTAAACTAAATGAATGTAGAACCCATCAAAATAGTTGCATACTGTATGTTCTAACTTTCAAATGATCCCATTGCCCATGCAATTGACATAACCAACTGTTGCACAAGAAATTATTAAGTGAAATTTCAAGTTCTCACATCTCCTCGATTGACCAAGCCTGCATTGTTACCACCACTCGCCCATATCCTCTCCACCACATCCAGCACTTTTCCGTTCACCCTCCATTTGGTATTTCCGAGTGTATCCAGGGCCTGTTTATGTGACATCAGACAAGGAATAAAGTCATATGTCAGCTTCATCAGAACAAAACCATGGTAGTGGCTTGATTGAAACTTAACAACATGCCATTAGACAAGGAATCTCAACCAGCGTACTTTGGACCCAGGCATAAATTTCAGTTAACTGGCAAGATTAAATGTCATCTTTTAGCACAGGAAGCGTCTCTATATAAACACTTCTCATATAAAAAAAAATGCCACACTCTAAAATAAAATCAGTCGTGAGTTCAAAGCATAAGTTGGAACTGAGATTCAACAGCACAAGTTTGATGGTCTTAATATTTGAATGAACATGTTGTACATAATTATCGTAAAAATAATGGAACAACCTACACTATCAAACTATTGGTTGTGTATATATGCTACATTAACACAATCCCAGGACAATTCATTTAAATTCATTAAACTGTATTTTTATTTTAGGATATTACATAATCTTTCAGTATCCTGTTGATCTGATCTATTATTAAACTTTTTATTTGTTCAGTATTTTTGGATCATGTGCTTTAATTATTTAATCATCATGAAGCAGGACAAGTGTGTGCACTTGGCAAATGCTCAAGACCTAGCAGCTGGTCCACAACAAATGCACAAGTTCTAGCCAGCCAAGCTTGACCCTTCTTTTTCTACGCAAGAGTAGAAACAAAATGAGCAAGGAGGGAACCAAAATAAGCATCGCTCACCTCAAATACTTTCTGCATCTGTTTCCCAGGAACACTCCTGACTGCATCTTGTTGCTGCCTAGATCCATGAGTGCGCATGATATATGAAGGCAAGAACAAGTGCCCACCCTTATCATACCTGCAAGGAGCTTCAATATAAATCTCCTATAAAACTTTTGAACAGCTTCAAAATAACAGAGAAACCATGTGCAGTCCATATTCACATTATTTTTCGAAAGGAAAAAAGTCAGCTAGGTAAAGCATGCCAGGGTCAGTCAAGATTGTGTACTTCCATTTTATAATTAAGACAATATCTATGGACCTTAGCAGCCTCTCATAAGAAGATAGCAACAATCTTTCTAAAAAGAGCATGAGATATCTACATTATCTATCATCTCTGATTCATACATACCCTCTCCATTTTTTGGGAGGCACCAGCATTGGAAAATAAGGAATCAACATGTGCTTAGCCTGCATCAGAACATAGATGCATATATTAGTAGAGTGTCCTAAGGCTAAAAGTCACAATTAGATATGCATTTAATATCTTCAATACTAGCACCCATTCCCCAAATTCATAGAGGAGTATACGTATGAGATGTTTTGAGTGGAGTCAAAATAAAGATTTGAAAACAGTTATACCAGAACTACACACCAAGTAAGTGATAAGTTATACCACCAGAAACCATTTTCCTTTTCTTCCAAGGGACCAAAAAACACACTTGAGATGTCAAATGAACTATGGTAAGATCATTTGGATGCATTGCTGACATTTATGCTAAGAAAAACAAGAAGCATGGAAATATGGAAATGAGTAACAGAAATGCATTAACTTTGTTGAGAATTATATTGGTGGATTAAATGGGTAGGTAACTGCAGAATAACCTTGTTAATCAAAATTAAATTTAAGTAGACTAAAATCCTCATGTTCAGAATGAAAGAGATGTTTTGTTTTCACTCACCGTTCCATCAAGCCCTGTGAGGATGAGGGGATCGCATTCTATAACCCCATACTTCTTCACAGTTTTCTGCCTAAATGGATAAAAATGAGAATCATAAACAAATGGAACCAAGATTGAAGGGTTGGGGGATTAGAAGCAAATTAAAAAAAATGCACTGTTAACCATCCCTAAGAAACTTATGACAAACAGCCACATACATGAAAAATAAATTTTATGGACTAATAATCAACCATACAGGCATCTCTTGAATGTCAATGGTCAAACAGAAACCAAGATGACGAACCTAAAAATCATATATTGGCCAGTGCTCATTTACGCAACCAATTCCCTAAGAAGACCCTAAACTGATATGTATAAGGATGATACACTGGACAATTACCTACTGCTTAGGGAGCGCTTGGACAAAATAGCTTACAAAAGGGAATAGAAAATAAAGTCTCACCCTGGATTCTTTGTTACACTTTTAAATATGTGCCTAAATGCAGGTCGAACATCTGGTGGAATGCCCTCTGACTGGTCAACTGGGGGTTGTACATAAGCTGTTTCAGTTAATAATTCTATTAGACGACTTCCAAGCTGCAAAATTATATTGTGCATTAGAAACTAGGCGGGGGAAAGGACACGAAAGAAAAAAGTTAAGGCGAAACCAAAAACAGAAAGAAAAAACTTCAATCCAGAAAGTAATCAAAACTAAATAGAGAAAGGGGCCCAGTTCGCCTTTTTGAAAGAAATGGTGAGGGCTACAAACCTTAGCTTGTTTATCTCGATTCCAAGGTTTAGTTTCATCCTGTATCACCAGATTTTGGACCTCCATGAGCCTTTTCCTTCTAATCAAACTATTTACACGTTTCCTGAGCATCTCCTTCTCCTTGTCCATACTCTCTTGAACATCATGCATTGTCTTCTTCCTTTGGTGATTCTTGGTCTTCTCCAAGAAATTATGAATTCTAACCTGATAGAGGCAGAGAACTGGTAGCTCAGAGATAGAATTATCAAGCTTGATGTTTGAAATAGACTTTGCAGGGTAACTTTTCATCTCATTATGGGTAGCTCAAGTTAAGCCTGTTATCAGGTTTCATACTTTTCAAGTTTGGTTTATCTAAATAAAATCAAGCTTAAGCCTAACTCGAACCTAACTCGAACCTAACATCAAGTCTTAACTCTTAATTGACCTTGAATCTGTCTACAAACATGGACTATAATATATATCATCACATTTCTAGTTGGTGGTGTTATTTTTTTTTTTATCAATATACTATATATCAGTAACATTTTGCATGTTAAAAATAATTTTACTACTTTAATGTTTCCTACATGTATCTAAGCTTAAAAACACCAAGATGCATTATTCAAACAGAATATCTAAATAGTACCTCAACATGGTAACCACATCCCTACAACTAACAAGACACTATATGCATATTACGTACCCAGCTTTAGCTAAATAACCATATACCCTCCAGCCTAAAATCAAGAGCACAAATAATTATGTCAAACGCATCCCAATGATAAGTTAGAAATGAGAACCAAATACAGCAACTCTAACACTCACCTCCTGTTCTATAGCTATACCAATCTGCACCGCAGCCTGGACAACCCGCACGCACCCATCTTCATGCCCCACCATCACCAACCCCATCATCTTATGCATAACAATGACTGCCATTTTATCAGCTGGCAACAATTCAATATTGGGAGAAAATGCCGACTTCTGCTTCTTGGATTTCTCCAGTTTCTGCTCCCTCTCTATAGCTTCTTTCAATGGTTCAAACCACCCCAAGAACAAACTTTTAACGTAAGGCAAATTAGGTGCCAACTTTCTCTCACACATTTCCTTAACTAACCCCGTATACTCCTCAGCCATTCTCTCCCACGCCTCGGTCTCTTCCCTAATTTGCCTCCTCCTTAACAAATTATACTTCCTCTTCTCAATATCCTTTAACTCTAACTTCACTTTTTTATTGGCTATTTTACGCGTACCCTTCCAATAAAGAGCTGAAATCCAAGGCGAGTCTCGAATAAAAACTCTTTTGGAAGACTCTCCATGCACAATTTGGTCAAATTTGATCAAAGTTTCAAGCTTTTGGTGGTTATTAATGGTGGGGATTTCAAAGTCTTCAAGGAGACGGTCATGAGAAGAATCATGTAAAGGGTGAAAGAGAAGTGGCGGGTTTAGGATAGAAAGTTTGGGATTGAAAGGGAAAGAAGAGGAAGAGAGAGAAGGATTGGAAAGAGAATGAGAAGATGGGTTAGAGAGAAAATGGAGGTTTTTGTAGGGTTCATGAAATTTAAGAGTTTTTGATGTTGTCCATGTTGGGTGTTGAATAGAGAAAGGGGTTGTGGAAGCCATTTTTTTTTTTCTGCTAGAGAGAGTGGAGATAAGGTTGGGTTTAGAAGGGCAGAAGACAAGGGAACAGAGAGAGCTCAACTTCTATGAAAATCAGACCTCTCTAAAACCTCAATAGCTACCAGCCCATCCACACAGATACAGCAAGCAGGCTACTTTTTTTTCCGTAATGAAACAATGCATACTCCAAGTATCCAATTTTTTGTTTGTTTAGGGAACTTTAAATTAAACCCTAATGTATTATCAAATTATTAATATAGTACACAAAAATATTTTATCTTTCAAGTCCTTCGAAGTCGTAGACAGTTCTCAATCGGTCTATTTGAGCCTTCTGTAGTTTGGTTAGTATTTTCTATCGATTTTCTTAAAAAAAACACACACTATTTTTTGCATAAAAATATTCATATTAAGAAGGTATTTGTAATTGTGATGCATGATTTTTTGTAAATAGTATTTTGCTTCAAAATAAATCAAAATTAATTATATATATATATATATATATATATATATATATATATATATATTATTTCTAACTTTAAAACCATTAAAAAATTATCAACTTAATATTTTTTTCAAGTCAAAACACTTTTAAAAAATATCTAAAAATAGAATTAGAAGTATGTCAAATATGGATGGAAAAATATAAACATTAAAGATCTAACTAATACATATTTTTTTTTGTCTTAGAACAAATTGAAAATAGGGTGCCAAATAAGAAAATCTAAAGGTTTCTTTTTTTATTAACTTTTATAATAAAAAAAATAAAAAGCTCTGACATTCATTGTAAACCAAAATATTTACTATTCTGGATTGAAATAATAAAATGATCATTTTGCTCTCATAAAAAAACCTATATAACTAGTTATTAAAGGTAAAATTGTCTTTTTATATAGATCTATTAGTTATTATCATATTAATTTGGGATAAATCGGTCTTTTAACATTTCAAAACAACATTAAAATGACAAAATTATCTTTAAAGTAAAAAAATTTAAAATTTGTGTCTAGGGGTATTATAACTGCTTGCAATTCTAAAAGTTTTTAAGCCTTGAACTTAATGAAAAGCAAGGTAGTTTTTTTTCAAATTAATTACAGTTCCATATTCTCGTAGTTCTTAATTCTTTAAGGTCAATTAAATCTCTATTGAAATTATGATAGGTTTCCTTTAAAACAGGATATTCCCAAGTTATCGACATTTACATACATATCATCATCACGATCTTATTTTGTTCAATTATCATGAACTTTATCAATTCACAACACAAATCAAGAGTAGACATCATTACATCATCAAATTATCTATTCCAATTCATAATTTAAATACAAAACAACTCTACAATAAATAACATTAACAATTATGTATGTAAGAAACATTATAATTTATTTACATATATAATTAATTTAATATACAAGAGTAGATTGAATGTTGAATTATAATATAATAATAGAAAGCAAAAGTTAAGTTGCTTGCATCACTAATATTAATTTCGTGTACATCACCAAAAGAATAGCATCCTATTTCATTTTAAAAAAAAATCTAGCATGTCTATCATTACATTATCATTACTTAAACTAAAAAGATATATATGAAATCTATTGCTCTGCTCTTGAGAAGCACCTAAAATCAAATATATATCATATAAGAATACAATGACATCGATCATTTAATATCAAATCCATATATCAATTTACTTTATCATTCCAGGTCAACACCTATACACACATAATTATTTTTTTCTTTACATCAATTAGTTCATTCTACCCGGTTTATCAATTGGCAAGATATGCTGAGTAATTTACAATACTATGCTTTATGTAAGATTCAAAATAATACTTTATAACCATGCCTTAGATACTCTGGCTATATACTAGCGAACACCCCTTCCTTCTTAACTTATATCGGGTTATTACGTTTTTTTTTTGTACAAACCCTTTTACTTGATTCTTACTTCCATTGTCTTGATACTGCCATCAATGGATTATACATACTTGCTAATTCAACATACATGCTATATATTTTACTACCATTTTACTACCAGGACAATTTAGAAGTGTATTTTCATACTTGAAGTCACATTTCGTACTCGTGACCATCACAAGGTATATTTCCTAAATCTCTTCTTAGAGGTTTATTACCCATGATATTTATTTGTGAAATTATCTACCTTTATCATGTCAAGATGGAAGAAAATCCCTCCCACAAGTATGCATCACACGGTTCCTTAAGTAACATGTACGATCATATGTTTAATCCTACAATTCCCAATAGTTTTTAAATCAATATCACAAGTAGTTGACTATACACAATGAATATGGAATGTCTATCATATTATCTATATATCTCACTCTTATTATTTCTTATATCAATGTCTTAATTGCCAGCACAATATCCTAAAAACTAACTCAATAGTTCTTTAAAATATTATACATTTATTGCCCAATAACCCTACAATAGTCCTCAATTCTTTCATTAAGCAGTCAAATAACTCTTTTGATGTATCCTCAATATTGTTCCAAAGATAGATTTTAAGCTTTATACATCACACTATAAAAATAGCCTTAAATCACACTTAACCCCATTATTGAAACAACCAACATTTTAATACATCTAGGTCATTAACCATTATTGGTTCAATATCATTTGGGATACCAAAGCCCTTTTAAACTCAACCCATAAATAAATACGATTTATTTGCTCAATTAGCCTCTAAAACTCTGAGGTTGTGTTTACTAACATGCCTCATATTCTCATTATTTAACTATTAAATGGGTTCCTCTAGCCTGTGAGGTCTTTCACACAATTTAGTTTTTTTCCTCCATCCTTCATGTCCATTAACATAAACCTTAAAGATATACATACCCCTTCTTTTTATATAAATCAACATCTTGTCTTATGCAATTATTCTCTTACAACATTGGCAAATCAGACAGTCAATCAAATATCTCGGTAATCAGATGCATTGACACCACTAGCTTAACTCAGAGCAACTAGTCAAATCAAATGTCCTGATCATCAATCTCATTGAAGTCACTAGCTCTACTCAGCATAGCTAGTCAATCAAACATTTAGGTCATCAGTTTCATTGATATCACTAACTTATTTCAGACAACTAATCAATCAAATATTCTGATCATCAGTCTTACTAATTCCACTAGCTCCATTTAGGGCAACTGATCATCAGTCTCACTGATGCCAATAACTCCACTCAGTGCAACTGGTCAATCAAATATCTCGATCGTTAGTTTCATTGATGTCACTAGCTCCTTTTAAACAACTAGTCAATCAAATATCCCGGTCATCAGTCTCACTGATACCATTAGCTTCATTCAAGGAAGCTAGTCAAATTAATCTTTCCATGACATTTACATTTTAATAATTACATATCCATTATATACATATATCAAATTCACACTGTTAATAAAAAACAACACTGTATACATGAATGCATTAGCTCGTTTCCATACAACAACTATCGAATTTCGCTATAAATAACCCATCAATAACACGACAATCAATCGTATTAACATCACTAGCTCCACTCAGGGTAGTTAGTCAATCAATCTTTTTTTTAAATATTAACATTCATATAAATACATGCATATTTAAAGAATTTATAATTCTAACAACTTAAGAAATTCTAAAAATATATTATTTTAATGCATTTTCAAGAGAAAAACACTTTAAAAAGTAACCTCTATCACACTTTTAAACACCTTCTAAGTTCAAGAGTACATTTTAATAACAGTTAGATGCATGATTTAAGTCAATCTATCCTCTCTTTTAAATGGCCTATTTGGTCGAACCACCCCGATAAGAGAATTAAGATTCTTTTTTTATTTTTCATGATTTTTTCACCTGATCCATTCTTAAAACACATATTTTTAATATTCAAGTATTTATTCCAAAGCCATTTAAATCAAGAATTTCAAATCAATTTTCATTTTCCCTTACTACTAAGTTTTTAGCAAGTCTAAGATACCTTCTTGGATTTTTATTTTCCCTTCTTATTTCCGTACATTAATAATATTATACATGACCATACAACATGATTTCAACTAACCATATCAAGAAACTTATATCCTTCCTTTGCTAAAAGTTTTGGCCTAATCATGGCATCTAATCCCCATAAAATTTCTTTAGTTTCTAACACATTTTCAAGCATTAATAATATCATTCACAATCAATTATCACATTTTAACCAATAAAACATCTATATTTTAACTTTCTATTTCCTAGCTCAAATCACATAACATATTAACTATTTAGTTCTTTCAACTACACATCAAAACAAGAGACATTAAGCATAAGAATCACTTACCCATAGTTCCTATGACAAGATTAAGTTAATTTTTCAAGCCATTTTTCTCAATTTCTTCTTCATCTCTTTCAAAATCAAGCTTTCTCTCTCTTGATTTCAAGCTTTATATCTCTATGTTTTCTATTCTAACTCACTTTTTCTCTCAAATTTCTTTGTTCCTTTTAAGATCTGTGTTTGAAATCACCCAAAACCCTTTAATTTCATGAATTCTCCTAAGGTTTTCACCCTATTAAGCTCTTTATTCTTTCATCATTTTACCATGGCTGGTCGAATTTTTAACGAGAAATAGAGGGGCGTTATTCAATTATAAGTTTGCCACTCATTTATGCCTCTTTAGATTTTTCACATAGATTACCCGATTTTCTTCTACAATCACGGGTGCTTCTTGAAATCTGACTAACTCAAGATTTTAAACCAAGGTCTAATAGTATGTAAATAGATCCCTTGAAAAGTTCAATTCAACATAATAGTCGGATTGAAAATTCTACATGTTAATGTAAAACTGGCCAGCTTGTGATTTTTTTATCAAAAACTCTGAATTTTCTTATTCAATCCTTATATAAATTGTATCAGTTTTTTTTATAAACACTCAAGACCTTTTTTCTTTCAAAATATATTTATTTTATATTTCCCACTTTTATTTTTTTATCAGGTTTATTATCGTTTTCATAGTAACATTACTGATTTTTTTACTGGTGCTTACACCATCACTTTTCTTTTTTGTACTATCATTTCTTATGTTTTATTTCTTATTAACATGCTAATTACCTGGAATTATTTTATCATTTTATTATTTTTTTATTCATCAAAACTCATTATCGGTTTTGCCGACATTACAAATTTTGAACCTGAAATTCATAATTCTCTTTTCAATTTCATCAATATCTCCAAATTAATTCATAGAAGTCATCCTCTCCATTACACATCTAATGTTTTATTATTTCCATCATTTATTCATTTCTTTTCATCCCATTTCAATCACTCATCAGAACTTGACCTTTAAAAGCAATGTTTTTTTTAAAAAATTGCATCCAGGGATGCTTTTATCTTTTCAATATGTTTTTTTTTTATTATAATCAGGTTCACTTATGAATTATTTGGTAATTTAATAAATATAAATATGATTAGAAAAAAATGGTTGATGTGTGTGTTACACATATTAACGAGTGGGTCGTTGTCATCCTCTTTTTGATGACAAGTATGGCATCACCTGGCTACCAAATGTTGGCTTCTAGGGTGGCGTTTAAATCGCTTTTACGGCCTTTCCGTACCTAGACAATATGTGTGGTCAATGAATCTCTTGTTTGGCACTGACAACCTTTTCTTGTTTTTTTTATTTTTCTCTCTCCTCATTGATTTCCATGTTTGACCCTTCAAATCTTCAAAGCAGCTCTTCAATTTGTTTTTCTTCAAGTTTGTTCCTATTCTTTTAACTACTATTTGTTTTATATGAAAAAAATTTATAAAATTGGATTTTTTTTTTAAATTTCATCATCTTTTAATCTTTTTCTGTGTCAAATTCAGTCCCCATTCTTTTAATTTCTCTATGTTTCATTTGAGATAATTTTTAAAATTAATTTTTTTTAGGATTCCATCCTCTGCCATAAGCCAGATTAAAAAAAAAGATGCAAAAATCAATATGAAATAATAAAAAAAAAACTTCATGAGCTCAAATTTATCATTTCAGGCAATGAAAAAAAAAACTTGGGGGAAACTCCTCTCATCGAACAAAACTGATTAATATCAAAATCAATCTTTTTAATGACTAAAATCGGTGTTAACCAAGACTTTTTATCTCTTCTACTAGAATTCAGCCTCTCTCTTTCTTCTCTCTCAAATTAAAAACTAAAAAATAAAAAAAAAAATTCGATCAAAATTAAAATTTCACGATCTTGAAGCCTTTAAGTTTATAATTTGAAAAGTATGAGAATTAAAGCGAAAGTTTCATCTAATTTATAAATTGCTATCTTTTTTCTCCGTGTTTTAACTTTGATCTTTTATTTTTCAACCTTGCCCTTTTCTCAACAAATTTGAAGCTATTGACCTCAGTTTGACTATAAAAAAATTAAATTACCAGAAAACAAAGTTTGATAACCCAAATTAAAAAAATTCATTATATAAGTCAACAGTAAAATATGAGAAGTGTTACAATTACATGGGCTTCTTAGAAGTTTCTATAATGGTTTGGTCGGTTAAGTAACATAGGTCCCTTCATCTAAAATCAACCTAATTTTTCATTAATTTCACTTTTTAGTGAGAGGGGTAGATCTATCACCTTATTGGTTTCAATTTTAGAAACAATTGATTAAAAATTGGAAAAAAATATTAAGAAAATAAATAAAATGCTAGGAAATTTTTCCAACCTTTTATTTATTTATTAAAATTTATTATTTACATTAGAATATTTTAAATTTATTTTAAAACAACATAAATATCAAAAATATTTTTGTTAATTTTTTATTAATTTATGTTGGATTTTTTTTTTTTGCTTTTTTATTTTTCTTGCTAAGTTTTTATTTTTTTTCAAAATCCAAATAAAAAATTAGAAAAAAATGTTGAAAAAATTATTAAATCTCAAACATCTAAAATAAAAACTTTCATGAAAAATTAAACTTGAAAATCATGTTTATGAAATATACACAAATTGAATCATGTTTCACGAATAAATCAATAGTTCTATCCTTAATTGATGAAGTAAAAACAAAAGTAAGAATAAATAAAAATATTTTTTAGTGATAAATAAATAAACAATTAGATATAAATTAAAAAATAAAAAATTCAACCATAAATTAATGCATAAAATAAAAAAATTGTAATATTTTTTTTAGTTTTTTGTCTTTCTAAAATATACTAGAAAATCCAATGTAAATAAAAAAAAAAACATTAAAAACATTCTTCCTATAAATGAATAAAAACTTGGCAAAATTGTTTAACAATTTATTTTAATTTATTTTTGAATTTTTAATCATTTTTCTCTTCATTCATAACTAATGGAAAGCTGACATGTGCCTCTCTTAAAAAGTTAAAATTAATGACAAACTTGGTTAAGTATAGACCAAGGGACCTTTTTGCCTAAAAAATACAAAGAAGCTTAAACCAACTTCTTGTAGGTGGATTAAAATGTGTAAATTTCATAGTTTTCATACTTGGTCCGGTTTAAGGTTTGAGTTCCGGGTTTTAACCGGGTTATCAGGTTGCTCGGGTTATTTTTTTTTAAAAAAATTCAAAACGACATCGTTTTAGTAAAAAAACAAAAGTCAAAGGGTTGTAACCGGGTTTTTGATCTGGTCAACGGATCACACCGGGTTTTTGATCTGGTCAACGGGTCACACCGGGTTTTTTCTCCCCCTATTTTTTTTTCAACCCGACCTGGTTCCAACCCTGGATCGGCCGGATCCTGGTCGACCTGTCGGGCCGGGCCGGGCCGGGTTTAAAAACTATGATAAATTCTAAGCAGTTAAAATTTAATGGTATTTTTTATAAATGATTGTTATGCATACAATGCTTTATAAATTACAATTAAAAGCATGAAAAACAAGAAAAACGTTTATGCCTTTGTTTATTTTCCTATAGCATCTACTTTGAATTCTTATAAAAATATTCTAATATCTAAAAATCATGGAACTAGTTTATGCTATTAACAAAAAAGAAAAGGCATGAAGCTCAGCTTCTGAAAGACATGTTTTGAATTCTGACCAGGGACATAGGATTAATATTATCAGAAGATACTGCCGACATTATAAAGGCAATCCAGCAAGAACACAAGTACAACGGCGGACGCTTAATTAAGAGTCTGCTGACACAAATTAAACAGTCAAATTCCTCGTAGTTTTGAAAAATATTTTACGGAAAGGTGGTTTTTTTTAGAATAAAAATGATCATAAAGTTGTGGATAGCAGAGAAACTATGCCGAGGGGGGAGAAAAAGAAAAAGAAAAAGAAGACTTGTTAAAGTCTAATAATATATTGATGCAACTTGCATGGTTAAAGAACCACTCTAAGCAACATGAGAAGTATAGTTTAACTAGTTAGGTTTTAAATTTATTTTTTAAAAATTATCAGTTTGAGTTTTATAAGCCCTAAGACTATTGGAAGCTTACATAGTCGTTAACTTTAGGGTCCGTGAGATTAATCGAGATGCATGTAAGCTGACCTGGACACCTACATTAATAATAATAATAATAAAAACCACAATAAGCACACTCCATGGCATATTATTGTTTTTCAGTTTCTGATGAAGAACATTTGAATGTGCTTAGTATAATTAAATCAGAACTAGTCTTGGTAAAATCTTACTTTGTGAACAAAATTATTGGGTTATCTATGGCTCCTCTAACTTGCATTTATGTTATAGTTTATGTGCAACTTGATCACCATGAGAATTTATATATGAACATATTAGTGACCTAGCTAGCTTTAACATTAATACGCATGACACACAGAAAATCCAGGAAATAACTGGATTGTTTTGTTGTTCTTTCATTACTAGAAAATTAATAAATAGTAATAGAAATGTTGTCAAAACAATTTTCGTTGCTAATTTCCAATGGAAATGGCGATGGAGAACTTCTATCGGTATTTTCTGACAAAAATTGATGATGGATTACAATTAATCGGCTAACAAAATAGCTAATAAATTAAAAAATTAAAAATACTTATTAAAAACCCATCGATAATTTTACATATAAGGATTTACAAATGTAATTGTCAACGAAAAATTTTTGTTGGCAAATGTTAATATGTTGAAATAGGCAGTTCTTCCCCTCATTATTATTCTTCTTCTTCTCTCTAGAAACCAGCCCCTCCATTTATCACAATGTCGGCCACCCCAACCCTCATCTACATCTATTAGTATTAATGTCAGCATCGATTGTCAATACACAAAGTAAGCAAACTCATTTATTTTTTGCATTTTATTTATATTTTAAGTTAATTTATTGAAATATTTTATAGTTTTATTTTATTTTAAGTATATTTAACAAATGTTTTCGTACCAGGTTATGAGATTTATGATATAATGCCCATAAATATGCAAAAAATCAAGTTGGATTTGATGACGTTGAGGTATGGAAGAAGTATAGATCGAGTGACGTTATAGAGGTTAATTGGGAGAAGTTCCAAGAGTTTTTAGCATCAAAATAATTTAGAAGGCGATCACGATCTTAGTCACAAAATTGAAATAACGAAACACATGATTCAGTAAGCATGCGCACTAGCAGATTGCTCCCACTTGTCAACCATGCAAAGTGCTTGGTTAAATTTTGAAATTATTTTTTCTTATCTTTCAATAGGATGTTTACTTGTTATATTGTTTTACAACATATTTATTTTGTAGGAACAATAACCTGGGCATGAGCCTACACCGATGGAGTTATATAAGGAGACTCATATAAGTAAGGTGGATAAGGGGAAATAGATGAAAAATTTGTTGTAATTTTTTTTTGAATTCATCTATTTTTTTTAATTATAATTTACTTTTTTGTTTTCTTTTGTAGGAAAGATGCAAAGTTACAATGTTTGGAAAACATGGAGAAGACATTTTCACCCATCCACCTTATGATCTTTAATTATGGTTGGAGGCTAGAGCAATTGATAGGCCCGATACGAATCAGGTATATGGGATGCCTATAACATTAGCTAGAGAAATAAGGCGGGTTCATACTCTAAAAAAAAAATAGTCCAGGCCAAGTCAATCAAAGCTGAAATTTGAGTCGAGGGTCTAAGAACAGGTTTAAAAACAAGTAGCCAAATTAAAAAAAAAAATGAATGCCATATTAGAAGAAGAAAGTAGGCAGAATTTAAAGAAAATGATGGAATATACGTCTTCACATTATCCTTCTCATTTCAGTCCATTTAGCTCAGGATTCCTCCTCACCACCTCCACCTTCACCTTTATTTGTATAACATTGTATTTATTGTTGCAAAATTAATATTGTAATGAATATTGAATTAATAAAATTTGAATGTTCAATAAATTTATAGTGTTTGGTTGGTTTTATTGTGTTTTTTTGTTGTTTTTTGATTTAATACCTGCATGACTACAAACAAAAATTTTTTTTACTAGATTTTTGATGAAATCACCAATGGACAAAGCAAATACATTGATGATTTTTTCGACAAAAGGGATGTTATTTCATCATAAAGTCACATAATCGTTAAGATATTTTAGACTCTTTGATGGATTTAGCAATAAAGTTAGCAATGAAATTTTTTCGCCTGATCCATCAACAATTTTTCAATAGTATAGCGATGAAATATTTCATTGCTATTAGTTATCGATAGAATGGTCGATCAAATCTTGTTGGTGCATTTTTTATGTGTCAATATTCCATCAATGCTTTTATCGATAATTTAAGACATTTACATAATCATCGAATGATATCAATTTCCCAACCAAACTTTGATCGACAATGTGTGTTCATCGGTAACTCTATCGACCATTTACATCGCAGACAAAATCATGTTTACTTACTGATGGAATATTATGTTGATGTTTTCTAATTTTTTTAGTGGTGTTTGATCTCTTTTATTTAAGTAGTTAAATACTTTAAGTTCATATTTGAACTAAAATAAGAACATATTTCAACAACCATTACGAGATTGCTTGTGCTATATCTTTATGGCTTTGCGATGCTTTTTAGGAATTAAAGATTCGAACTTGTAATATATGTGTACTGTACACAAGGATTTTTACCATGCACCAGCCAACGCTACAATGAGAATGGATTTATATTTAAGTTTTAAAATTTTGGCTTTTTTGGCTTTCTCTAGTAAATTAAATTGGTAAGCCCTTTCTAAGGACTTGATGGAAAGCTTTTTCTTTATCCACGGGCATTAGAATAAGATGGAAGTAATGGAGTGAGGTGCTGAAAATAAAGCTAGCTTTAGTTACTTTGAGGTGTATGGGAGTGTGGTAGATATCGTTTTTTAAAGTGCTTTTTATTTGGAAATGCATCAAAATAATATTTTTTTATTTAAAATTTAGTTTTGATATCAGTAAATCTAAACGATAAAAAAACACTGCAAAAACTTAATTTGAAGCAAATAAAAATTCAATTTTTGATGAAAAGCAGGTTTAACCTTAATTCCAAACGGGGTCGAATAAGATTTTTGTCAAAAACAATAAATTAATTAAAAATTAAATTTGAAGTTTTCCTATAGCTGGCAAATGAAAGTAGCTTTGAGCCTTTAATTAGCTAGTAACTAGATAATTTTTCATATTATACTAAGGGTCAAATTAGATTTTTGTTAAACATGAAGAAATATCCAGGTGTTGTTAACATGTTTTCTAGCAGAAAAAAATTAAACTATGTTGGGGCTGATCTGATGTGATATAGTCAACTTTGCAAGCCCAAAAACATTCTGAATGACTGGTATAAATGTAGTTTGATTAAAAAAAATTCAATGCAATATCTTTTTCTAAAAAAAATATTGAGACGACAAGATATTGAATTTACTCCGATTAACTTAGGCTAACCTGTCAAATCCCCAACCTAGGTCATAAGACCCCAATAACCCTGTAGAAAGTAAATAAAAAATTATTAAGCCTAATTTCTAATCAACCCAATATTAAATGATGAAATTGAAAACAATATTCAATTATGAAAAATAAGCTGAGTCAACCCGGGTTAATCTGTTAAAGCTAAGTCATGAGACTAGAATAACTTCATAGAAAGAAAATTGAAACAAATTATAAAGTTCAATTTCCAGTCAATCCAATGTTGTTGGATGAAATTAAAAAAACAAATAATTAAAAAAAACACATGAGTCAACCTGAGTTAATAGACCACACATGTGACCCGAGCTATAAGGTCGAGATAATCTCATATAAAAGTAAATCAAAATAATTTAGGAAGCCCAATTCTCATTCATCACAATATTGAAGGATGAAATTGAAAAAAAATCAATTAAAAAAAGAAAATAAAAACCCCAAGGCACTAGGCAAACCCACGACTAGGGTTATGAGACTATGATAACCCTATAGAAAGCAAATAAAAAAATATTATGAAGTTTAATTCTCAATCAACGTAATGTTATAAGATTAAATTGAGAAAAAAATTAATTAAAAAAATGCACTGAGTTAACCCAGGTTAATTTGTTAACCTGGATCATGAGACCGAGATAACTTCATAGGAAGAAAATAAAAAAAAAAATGTGAAATCAAATTCCTAATCAATCAATGTTAAATAATGAAATTGAAAAAAAAATCAATTAAAAAAAACTCAAGAAAAAACTCAAGTTAATCTGACTGTCCCGTAAAACTCGCGATTCGAGTCATGAGATTATAATAATCTCATAGAAAGAAAATAAAAAACTAAATTCCCAATCAACCTAACATTGAAGGATGAAGTTGAGAAAAAATCAAGTAAAAAAAATAGAAAAATGACCCGAGTCAACTTGGGTTAACTAGTCAAATCTAGTTCATGAGACCAAAATAAACTATAAAAAATAAATTAAAATAAATTATAAAGTCTAATATCCATTAAATCTAATTTTGAAGGATGAAATTGAAAAAAATAATCTAAGTTTGAACTTAAAAAAAAACTCGAGGACTAAATTAAAAAAGACCAAAGCATTTTAATGTCCATTGTTATAGTGAAATGCCAAGAACTTTTAGTATTTTTAGTATGTGAATATAGATTAACCTCAAATGAGTTAATCAAATGAAGTCATATTGACCTTATTTTATTTTTAGCCATACGCAACACGGTAGAGACATGGACTAGCTAGGTCAAGTCATATGTTAGTATTAACTAGATAGGTAGCCAATGCTATGCCGTGATCTGAGTTAAATTTTTCCTAACCAAAAAACGATGTTCAAACAATGTCAAGATTTTTCGAAAAGCTAGAAAAATCTAAGACCTAGGTCATTGGCTTAACTTTGTTTAATAAACTCGGTTAATTTAATAATATGATTAAAAAAAAGTCATCAATAGTAAATAAAGTGAATAAAAAAATAAAAATAATTAACTACAAAAAATGAGTTGTTAATATTATATTTAGAAGGAGAAGAAAGAAAGGTTTGTTTAAAACTCATCGTTGCTCCGATATGGATAACACTTCATTACCAGAAAGAGTTCACCAAGACGGTTCTAATGCCACTATGAAAAGCTGCACGAGGACACTAAAAGAGGTTGCACATGCCGTAAGAGCAACTACATGGAAAACAAACCAAACAAAATATCATGAAGTAAGCATCTCATACTTATATTTAATCAATAAACTTAATTTAATTAGAAAAAAATTAAAAAAATAAGTTTAACAAGGAACAAAATTTTTTTAAAAAAATCTCAATATAACCCGAGTTATTTTTAAAATTAGTGAGAAATACTATAGAAAAAGAAAAAAAATATATCCTAATCTCCAATTAAATAAATATTGAATAATAAAATTAAAAAAAATAAGCTTAAAAAAAACAAGTAAACCCGAACAAGTCTCCTAAACTTGTGTTAATCTCTAAAGATTGTAACCTGTGAAATCATAGACTTAAACTCAATTAAAAAGCTCAATTTTCAACCAATTTAATGTTGAAGAATAGAATAGGAAAAAAAATATCAATTTTAAAAAAATATCAAAGTAACAAAAATAGCAATCAAAAGAAAGTGGATTAAATTTGATAGGAAAAAAAATTGAATGAGGATAAATCATAAAAAAATAGAATTTTAAAAATTATCTCAAATAAAACAAATAGTTATCAAAAGAATGGAAACCAGATCTGACAGATTAAAAAAGAAATTAAAGGATGATGAAATTTTTTTTTAAAAAATGAATTTTATAAATTACCTTAAATAAAAATGTTTATGTGTGCCATCCGTTTTTGTTTTTAAATTATATTTTATATTTATTAAAATATTAAATTATCCCTTAAACAACTTGATTATAAATAAAAAGAAAAACTCATAATGAAAATATAAGATAACCATGGACGTTAGTTAAATTGTTTTTGCTTTTAAAGGTAATTTAGTGATTTTATTATGCTTTTAACAAATGAAAAAAAAAAACCTTAGACGGTAGTTAAATAGTTTTTGCTTTAAAGAGTAATTTAGTTATTTTATTATGCTTTAAAATGTGAAAAGATCTAGTTGTCCTTAATCAATCTGATGATGATTAATGTACCGTGTGAAATAACTGTATTACTCCTAATTGACAATCAAATGATTTTTTTATGAATGACAAATTGGTCATTCCACATTTCAATCCATAATACAATGAGTTTAGGACTACAGTGAAACCTTGATGCATATTAGTTTTTTTTTTTTTTTAACTTAGTAAATAGGACATAAGTTCCTATATATAGTCTAGGATTAAAACAAGAGACAAAGAAGTTGTTCTATAACATTATATGATATCTTTAATCGTTAAGTTCAAAACACAACATAACAGATTTGTCTAAAACAAGGATAAGCTCTAAGAACTAGAATCCATCCACTTTAATTATTTCATGCCAATACTTTTAATTTTATATAAATGAGCAATTACTTTTCTTCATGTTTTTCTTCGTTAACCAAATCAAAAGACAAAAAAGTCTAATCAGTATGTTATTCCTTTAGAAGTGATGAAAAGTTCAATAGATACACTAAATAACATTTGCAGATAAAAATATAATACGTAAATTTCATTTCCTAATGATATCCCTAAAAATCCAAGTAGACTACAAGCAAGATATATATGTTGAATAATCAGTTAATCTCTTGATTCTAGCAATCTGATCCATTTTCTCTAGACAAGGTGGTTGATAGCCGGTACCTAGGCTTAAGTATTTTTTTTAAAAAAGCTAATAAGCTAAAATAGTTGGTAGATGATACTTGTAAAAGATCTCATTTGATAAATTTAGGGACTCTCAGATGCTTAAGTATTTTTTTAAAGAGAGAATGAAGTGATATTTTAGAGAGAGATGTTCTAAAAATATATAGTTTTAAGGATTTATATGGTATTTATAGCTTATAAGCCTTATCCTTTTATGAATAGGATGAGTTAGAGTGTAATTTTGCCTTGATAGTTTTAATGGAGGATAAATATCTCTTTTACAAGCATTAATGAGAAAAACTATCCCTAACATATGCATTAATGAGAGATAAATATCCCTTACACAATCATTAATGCAATGAAAATAAGGTAGGCCCCTTGAGAGATTTTTTATACATCTAGAGGTGTAGGGAAAATAGGATCCAAAATGTAGCTGAGCTCATGAAGGCTGAGCACATGAGGGTTAGGCTTTTCCCTTGAGCTTAGCTCATGGCATTGGAATCTTCTTTTAGATTGAGCCCATGTCATCGGGCTCTTCCCCAAGGCTGAGCCCATGAGGGCTGGGCTTTTTTCCTAATCAAGCGTATGACATTTGGCTCTTATCCTAGGCTGAGTGTATGACATTGAGCTCTTCCTTTAAGCTAAGCTAATGACATTGAGTTCTTCTTCAAGGCTGAACTTATGAGGGTTGGTCTTTTCTCCTAGGCTGAGCCCGAGCACGTTGCCTGAGGTTGTGGGTTTTTGGGCTTTCGAGGGGGTTTTTAGGCCTGCTAAATTGGGGTTTATCAGTAACCCCAAAGTCTTTGTGATATTTATACCCAAAGACTTTGTAAAAATACGTGGTATAATGAGTTTGTTGAATTTTCTTCATATAAGAAGAGAAGTGGAAACCCTAGGTAATATACTAGAGAGCACATATGTATATACACCATAGTTGAAAAGGAATTTCTATAGAGGGGAATTATAGAGGAACCAATGTTAAGAAAAGTTTTTCTAATAGATGGAGAAACCCATAGAGGAGGAGCTCGTACTTAGAAAGATTTTTAAGAGGGGGAGAGGATGAACCCATATCGATGCTCAAACTTAGAAAAATTTCAAAGGGACAGAGGGAAAAGCTAAGAATAGTGAGTCTATACTTAAAAAATTTTCTAAGAGACTAAGATAAACCCGAGAAGGGTGAGCCTTATACTTCAAAAATTTATAAGTGATTGGGGGGGATCAAAAAAGGGTGAGTCTTATACTTAGAAGATTTCTAAGTGGCCAGGAGAAACCCATGATGACGCCTATACTTAGAAATATTTCTAAGGGACAGAGGCGACAAACCCATATCGATATCTATATTTAGAAAAATATATAAAGGGCATAGAGGATAGACCCAATGAGAGTTATATAATAGCACTATGAAGGCTTCAGATTTATCCCTTCTAAAAAGAGTTATACAATCACACTAGATAGGCTTTAAATTCATCTTTTCTAATGAGAGTTGTGTTATCACATTAAAAAGGCTTATACAGTCGCATTAGGGAGACTTCAAATTCATCCCTTCTAAGAAGAGTTGTGCAATCACACTAGAAATGTTTTAGATCCATCATTTATAATAAGAGTTGTGCTATCGTACTAGGAAGGCTTAAGATCCATCCTTCCAAGGATATTTGTGCAATCGTACTAGGAAAACTTCATATCTATCCCTTTCAATAAGAGTTATGCTATTACACTAGAAAGGCTTCAGATCCATCATTTCTTAGAAGAGTTGTGTTATCGCACTACAAAGATTGAGTCAATCCCATCCTTAAAAGGTTATGGGTAAAGTGTGAGAGGTTTGTGGCCTAACAATAGTGAGGGAGAATATATTTACAATGGATAATGTTACCATTTGTGTATCATCAAAGCCCTCAAGTCCTGGTGACATCTTTTAGAGTGTACAAGCCGTCATAAAAATTATTTGTGGGCGTAGTCTTGGGGCATAGTCGTGGACCGTAGCCATGGACGTAGTCATAAGCATAACTATAGACATAGTTATGGGTGTCGCTCTGAGTGTAGTTGTGTATAGCTGTTGGCATAGTCACGTAAGCGTAGCTATGGATGGAACCTCTGGCATAGCCACGCGGGGTGTAGCTTAGGCATAATTGTTGGCTTAGCCACTAACATGTCGTTGGTATTGCCATAAACATAGTTGTTGGTATTGCTACTGTTGTGTTAGGGTTTCATTAGTTATGAAAATAGCTTTTAAGAAACATGAATGAAATAACTTTTTGTTCAATTTACCTCAGACGACGCTAATAATAATATCCAAAATAATTCAAGTAACTTCGGAGTAAGGCTTATATGTTGGATAATCGGTTAATCTCTTGATTCTAGCAATCTGATCCATTCTCTCTGGTTAAGATGGTTGACAGCCGGTACTTGGTGCCTGATAAGCCAAAGTGGCTATTGGATGGTACCTGCAAAAGGTTATTTTTGATAGATTTGGGGACTCTCAGATGCTTAAATATTTTTTTAGAGAGAGAAGGAAATGATATTTTAGATAAAGATGTTCTGAAAATATGCATGCAGCAGAGAATGAAGATTGTAAACTTAGAGCTTGAAGGATTCATAAGGTATCTATAGCCTATAAGTCTTGTCTGTTTATGGAGAGAAGGAACTAGAGTGTAATTTTACCCTGATATTTTTAATGAGGGATAAATATTCCTTACGCATGCATTAATGAGAGAAAATATATTTGACATATGTATTAATGAGAGATAAATATTTCTAATATAATCATTAATGCGATAAAAATGTGGTAGGCTTTTTAGAAAATTTTTATACAACTAGAAGTGTAGGGATAGTAAGATCCAAAATTTAGTTGAGTCTATAAAAACTGAATTCTTTTCCAAGACCGAGCCCATGACAATTGAGTTTTTTTTCTAGGTTGAGTCTATTAAAACTAGGCTAGGACATATTGCTAAAAACAATAGATTTTTAGACCTTTAAGTAAGTTTTTAAACACATTGAATTTGAGTTTATAACTTTCAAATACCATACAGAAGCATCATTGTTTTCCTTCAGGGTTATCTACCTGCATGTTGTGCTATCCTTAAAAGTTTGTAAATTACATCAATTACTGCTATATTACCCAATCAAAGACACATAAACGACATATCATGCTTCTTTTAATCTTGGTGTCCACATTCCATTCTGTCTCAAATCCATTATCTAGCCGACAAATGTACCAAAATCCTAATCACCCCAAAGGCCACACCATCCCTTTAGCATGCTCTATTAACCTAAGATTATCTCTCTCTCTCTCTCTCTTATTACAACCAATAATCCACTAATTTGAGCGAAGTACAAGGTGTTACGATGTTAGGCATATAGCTGACACGTACAGCACCAACACTATACACCTTGTAACATTGCTTATGTGTCATTTCTCACGTGGACACATGTTTGTACGCTATTCGCTGCGTTCATAGTCAACTGTACAGGCTCCAAACGTACGTTTCACACCTTCGACGGCAGTTAGGCACAAAGAAATTTATCTAGCCAGCAAAGCCTAAAGCTCCTTTATACTGAACATGTCAAAGCTATATAACATCTTAAGGCCATGGTTGTGGATTGCTCATTTTCCACTAACTCCCTCTCTTTGCTTCCTCCTACCTTTGAAACCATTGTCTTCTGACTCTCTCTAGATCGAAGAGATAAAAGAATCAATATGGGTTCTTGTAAATTCTCCATGTTTAGTTTCCTTTGTCTGATCATTATTTTGGTAGTGGTATCTGGGGAAGAAAGTCCCCAGTTTGTTAAGGATAGAATTTCATTGCTTTCTTTCAGGTCAGGTATTGTATTAGACCCTGAAGGTGCACTTGAGAGCTGGAACTCTTCAAGCAATCACGTTTGCCACTGGACAGGAGTCAGGTGCGACAATGCTAGTGATCGTGTCATACAGCTTGACCTTAGTGGCCTGTCACTTCACGGCAGGATTTCTCCGATTCTTGCGAATCTTTCTTCTTTGCTGGTTCTTGATTTGTCAAGGAACTTCTTTGAAGGCCATATTCCAGCAGAGTTGGGCTATCTTTTCCAGTTAAGACAGCTCAGTTTATCATGGAATCTTCTCGGAGGAAACATTCCCGAGGAGTTGGGATTTCTTCACCAATTAGTATATCTTGATTTGGGAAGTAACAGGCTTGCTGGTGATATTCCTGCGCCACTTTTCTGCAATGGGTCCTCTTCTTTGGAGTATATGGACCTTTCTAACAATTCTTTAACTGGAAAAATCCCTTTGAAGAATGAATGTGAACTTAGTGCTTTGAGGTTTCTTTTGCTTTGGTCGAATAGACTAGTTGGTCGGGTCCCTCGAGCCCTTTCTAAGTCCACCAATCTTAAATGGCTCGATTTGGAGTCAAATATGCTGACTGGGGAATTGCCATCAGAGATTGTACGTAAAATGCCAAAGTTACAGTTCCTCTATTTGTCTTACAATGACTTCGTTAGCCATGATGGTAACACCAATCTTGAGCCCTTTTTTGCTTCTTTAGTGAATTCTTCTGACCTTCAAGAACTTGAATTAGCCGGAAATAACCTTCGCGGAGAGATACCTCCTATTATCGGTAATCTTTCTACCAATTTTGTACAGATTCATCTAGATGAGAATCTTCTTTATGGCTCTATCCCTCCTCACATTTCAAACCTTGTCAATCTCACCCTCTTAAACTTGTCTAGTAACCTTTTGAATGGTACCATCCCCCTAGAACTCTGTCGTATGGGAAAACTAGAGAGGGTTTATTTGTCAAACAATTCACTATCTGGTGAAATTCCAGCAGCTCTTGCTAACATTTCCCACTTGGGGCTTCTTGACTTGTCAAAAAACAAACTCACGGGCCCCATCCCAGACAGTTTTGCCAACCTTTCACAGCTACGGAGACTCTTACTTTATGAAAATCAGCTCTCAGGAACCATACCACAAAGCTTGGGACAATGTGTCAATTTGGAGATCCTAGACCTTTCTAGAAATAAGATTTCTGGGATAATTCCTAGTGAAGTTGCAGGACTCAAGAGCTTGAAGTTGTATTTGAATCTGTCAAGCAATCACTTGCATGGTCCTTTACCACTAGAGCTAAGTAAAATGGACATGGTGCTAGCAATCGATCTATCTTCCAACAATCTCTCTGGCTCGATCCCGCCACAACTTGGAAGCTGCATTGCACTAGAGCATCTGAACCTTTCAGGGAACGTCTTAGAAGGTCTTCTTCCAGCTACAATAGGACAGTTACCCTATCTTAAGGAACTGGATGTATCTTCAAATCAATTGAGTGGCAATATACCACATTCTCTGGAGGCATCACCAACTCTCAAGCATCTCAACTTCTCTTTCAACAAGTTCTCTGGAAACACATCAAACAAGGGGGCATTTTCTTCTCTGACGATAGATTCTTTCCTAGGCAATGAAGGCCTTTGCGGTGAAATTAAGGGCATGCCCAACTGCCGGAGGAAACATGCTCATCATTCACTTGTTTTACCTGTCCTCCTGTCTTTGTTTGTTACTACCTTATTATGCATATTTGCATACCCCCTCGCTCTCAGGTCAAAATTCAGAAGGCAAATGGTGATATTCAATCGAGGTGACTTGGAAGATGAGGACAAAGAAACGAAAGACCTCAAGCATCCAAGAATCTCATATCGACAGCTCATTGAAGCTACAGGGGGGTTTAGCGCTTCAAGCCTGATAGGTTCAGGCCAATTTGGCCATGTCTACAAGGGAGTTCTTCAAGACAACACAAGGATAGCTGTTAAGGTATTGGATACAAAGACAGCAGGAGAAATTTCAGGGAGCTTCAAAAGAGAATGCCAAGTCCTAAAAAGAGCCAAACACAGAAATTTGATCAAGATCATCACAATATGCAGCAAGCCAGATTTTAAGGCTCTTGTCCTTCCTCTCATGTCAAATGGGAGCCTGGAAAGGCATTTATACCCAAGTCATGGACTAAATACAGGGTTGGATTTGATTCAGTTGGTGTGCATATGTAATGATGTGGCTGAAGGGGTGGCCTATTTGCACCATTATTCTCCTGTTAGAGTAGTTCACTGTGATCTCAAGCCAAGCAATATTCTTCTAGATGAAGACATGACAGCTTTGGTAACTGATTTTGGAATCGCAAGATTGATTAAAGGTGCTGATGACAGTAATCCAACAGATGATTCAGTGTCCTTTAGCTCAACTGATGGATTGCTGTGTGGATCTGTCGGCTACATTGCCCCTGGTATGTACTTAGTTTCTGCAACAACGTAGTATTAGTATTATTTCATTATTTCTAATTACGAAATGATTTATAATGTTCCTCATGGAAAGAGAGAACATTTTTGAAGACCGTGTTATGTATATTAATTTCCTTGTCAACTTGATCTAACGCAGAATACGGAATGGGAAAGCGAGCTTCAACGCAAGGAGATGTTTACAGTTTTGGAGTCCTCCTGCTAGAAATTATAACTGGAAGGCGCCCCACAGATGTTCTATTTCATGAAGGTTCTAGCTTGCATGGATGGATTAAGAGCCACTATCCCCACAAGGTCAAGCCCATAGTTGATCAAGCAGTGGTTAGGTTTGCTCCATCTGGCATGCCGGTATACTATAACAAAATATGGAGTGATGTAATATTGGAATTGATTGAGCTTGGTCTTATTTGCACTCAAAACAATCCTTCAACCAGACCAAGCATGCTAGAAGTAGCCAACGAAATGGGCAGCCTAAAGCAGTATCTCTCTAGTCCTCCCCCCCTGCTGATTGACGAAGCATATCCTAAGGCCAGTGCTTAATTATGCAACAGCATTGAAAGTAGCCTCTGAAACTGTTAATCATTGTATTCATTTGTTTGATTATTTTCATGGTAACCAAGTCTGATTTTAATTCAATACAATAGCTATCTTGATCAGCAATTTGCCGAAGTTTTGACCTTCTCGCAACTGTGTATTGTAGGATCATTTTCAATACTGATAACTATAGTGTTCGTGGTGAGGTGAAAAGATCAGACAGATTTGTCAAAGCATAAAGAACATCTTCTTTTCACCGTCCAATGGATTCTTTAAGCTGGAAAAATATTCCTTGCTTTTGTCAGTCATATTTTAATCACAACCAACGAAAAACCTCCTTGATTTGTTAATTTCTTAATAGATTTCACTCGATTGTGAACTCTGAATCATAGTTCAACTATGAACCAGACATTGATGCTTCAACCTTTGTCTTTGTTCTGCTGGTCTATTTCTCTGTTAAAATATCAGCATTTCTTTTTGTGGTGAGCAATACAGTGATTTCTATAATCAAGAAAATGCACTAGGGTCCCTTTTAGCCTACCTATGATATGGATTTGCCTTAACTGAGAAGTAAGTGGAAGATTATAATAAGCCTATTACTCACCTCCATATTAATCATAAAAAGCACTCGGGACCTTTTTATCACTTCAACGTGAGAACAGGGAGAGAGTCCCTAGACCACAATGCTTGCTGCAGTAGGTTAGATTGTCTCTGGGAAAATATTAACAAAGAAACTCAAATCAATAACAAAGTCAAATAGGGATGCCACATAAGGGCGTAAACATCCAAGACTGTCCTGGAGACCGAATTTATGTGCAATGTGATATGAATTAGGCCACCGTCCTAATCTCTAATAAACTAAGTTGTGTGCCTGCACAAACTTCCAATATCTTGCTATAGTTTTCTCTAATAGGTAAATTGGCTAACCATCCATCATAATTCATGCACCTACCATCACCTCCTCTATCCTTTTTCTCCCTCTATTTCCATATTATTATAATGAGATCTATGGGAAAAACCATAGGTGGGCATAAACAATTTTTTTAACATGACTTCAGCAGGCCAATGATTCTCTTCCCTCTCAGTACTAGCAAAGCAACCAAAAAAGTTGCAGATGTTGGTGCAGAGTCTGCTGATACTAGTTAGTAACTTAGAACTGTTACCAATGAAACAGATATTTGCAGAACTTGGAAAAAATGACAATCTTTGGAGCACTATTGAGTTTAGAATTCTATCTCCAAAGGCCTATGATTATCTCGAACTCTATATTCGTATGATGGCCAAAGGTGACGGGTGAAAGCTGCAACTTCATAGTTGGGCACTAAAAGTCCTAGCCAGAACCACCATTATGGCCTGAAAATTAATAATGGTCATTTCTGAAACTGCAATATAAACCTGGTATCGTTGTCTGGTGCAACCATGCCTAGTAAATCTCAGGTGCCAGTTAGCTGTCCCCGTTGCGTATGCTATGAATTCATTTTCTGCAAAATTTGCTGAAACACCATTACACATGGGAGCACATACTGGAAGGAGTCATAAATAAATATCAAGGTGAAACTAGTGTGTTTCTTTCTTTGAAGTTTTCCACATAATCTCATAGACCATACCTCGAAAAAGATTTTGAAAAGCTGGAGCATAATTTTATCAAATCAAATATTCCACTCGGTTTGCAGCTTATCTTGACTGGTAATTTACCAGTTAGTCTGACTGGGTTCCTTACACCTCCCATTTCAATCCTTCCTTCAACAACTTCACATAATTAATGCCAGATGGTATTTGACATCAGAATTTTCCTGAGAACGAGGCAGTTCTTCCATACAAATAATTTTTTTTTTAAAAAAAAACCTCACTTGTATCTTCTGCACATGTGGTCTTAATTTGTAAATATATTTGTATCCTTAAGTTTCAGTAAATAAAAGGTCTCTTTACTCATTCATGGACACATGTTGTGAACCATCCACAGGAGAAATTGTTAGTCCAAGATAAAATATCCCAGGAGATGACCTACTGAAACTGAAGTCCTTGTAGAGCATTAGTGCAATAATGACATGGGGTTAGGTAGCTATTAAAACATCTACAGACAGACAGCCGGGAATGAACTGCGGTTGCAGAAATAAGCAACGGAGATTGCTATCATGCAAAGGCTACAAGACATGTTTTCTGAAGTATAACATGTCTAGTCAAAGATTGAAGCAAATCTATCCCAATCCTCACAAAGTCTTTGAGATGAACTGAAATTCTGGCCTGAATTTGGAAGTTCATAGACAATTTTACCATTGAAATTATAATGCACGGGTCGTCTGAATATTGAAACTCTACTGCTAAAAATGAGAAACTTTCAGACATAAACAAAACCAACCTCCCAAAGAAGATGAGAGAAAAAGGAGAAAGAAAAAGCAAAAGCTTTCATGATTTCTGCTTCCTCACTTGGACTACCTTCTTCCACATAAAAAGAAGTCTTCCACAAACTGCAAAGCTCATTCACTATTCTTGGTCATATCACATTGTAGAGGCGGGTCGAATAAGTAGTTCTAAAGCAGTTGCAAATGATAACCCACTAGCTACAAAAAAGACTACATAAAATACTCCTTGTGCATGAAAGAGGAAGGCGAATGTGACATGGTGCTCCATGATAGTGATTGCCATAACTAACATTATTCATAGGTCTCTATCTATCTATAGATGTTTAATTAACAGAGAAACTTGGGCTATTAAACAAACATGTAAAACATCTATATATATATATATATATGTTGTTTGCACGTCATTCTACAAGTCGAGTTAAATTATTTTAACATAAAAAAAATATTCAAATAATAATAATTTAAATTAACTTGGATTAACTTGATAAAAACATGGTATAATATGAGATTGGGATACCTCGTAGAATGGAAAGCAAAAAAAAAAACCACAAAACTCAAAGTCCAATAACCCAATATAAAATGATAAAATTAAAAAAAAAGTTAATTTAAAAAAAAAAACATCAAAGAAAAAAACCTGAGTTAACTCGGGCTTGCTTTACTAACCAGCCACCCACGACAAGAGACTTGGATTAAAAAAATTATTTAAAAAAATAACCTAGGAAAAAAGGATCCAAGTTAAATAAATAAATAACATTGAAAAAAAACTAAGTCACCTTGAGTTAACATGACTAACCCACGACCTAGTATAACCTCAAAAATAAAAAAAATAAAAAAAAATCAATTAAAAGAATAAAGATCAAATTCAAATAACAAAATAAATGAAATAAAATATTAAGAAATTAAATAAAAAAATATAATTAAGAAAATGATAAAAAAATATAAATAAATTAAAAGAATGAATACCAAAATTCAAAATAATAATAATAATAATAATTAAAAGAATGTGCAGAGGTCCGCTGCATTTAAGTGGTGCGTACGACCTTATTTGTTGGCCAAAAATAACCAACCGTCATATCTTTAGAACCTCCAAGTGGAGGTATAATGAAGTGACGCGTGCATAGTGGTTCGCAACGGCTATACTTTTTATTTCTCTTTATATTTTCTCTCTCCTAGCATCAAGATTTGCACTCACCCAACCAAATTTAAAAGGAGTCCTACTGTTTGTTTTATATTTCAAATATAGTCCTTATTCTCTTAATTACTCTTTGTTTGTTTTAAATCCTTCTTCTTTTGCATTTTTCTTTTCAATCTCATCTCTTCGTAAAATTGAAAGTTGTCCTTCCATTTTTAATTTATTTAAATTATAGTACTTGTTATTTTAATTGCTCTTTTTTTATTTTAAATTTTTTTTAATGAATTTCTCTTTTCAATTTAATCCTTTGATATTTAATTTAATTGAATTTTTATATCGATTTTGGTCCTTATTTTTTTATTGTTTTTTTTACATCATTTTTTTAATTGACCTGGATCACGGGTTTATCATCATTTTATTTTATTTTTATGTAATTTAATTTTCAATGTTGGCCAAAAAAATTGGACCATTTTTAATTTTTTTTGTGTTTTTTTTTTTAAATCAACCCACAACAACATGCTTGGGCTCCCGGTCCATTGCACCTCTGTTTTTTTGGGTCCATTGATATTGTTTTGTCCTTTTCTTTACTTCCATTTTCATTCTTTGATTTTAGTTTTTAATTGAATTTTTTTGTTAACTTTTTCAATAAAATCTAAACAGATCTTTTGCATTTTTATGGTGTTTTCTAATTAGAATATTATTTAATTTAATATACGACCTATTTTTTCTTTTAAAAAACTCTTTTAATTTGATTTTTTTTCAACCCTTTAAAATTAAAAAAATATATATTTTCATCATTTGTTTGGTTTTTAAAGGTTTTCTTTATTTGACTTGAGATATAAAATCCTGTTTTTGCTATCAAACTTTTAAAAAGATAGATTAAAGGATTTTTTGTTTTATATTTCAAGCCCACACGCCATTATTATTTCTATTTTTATTTTGGAAATAGAAAATTGTGTTTAGATGAAAAATAATTTTTAAATTAAAAATTATGAAATTTAATGGGGTCTAGGATCGAAATCACTAGTTTGACAGGTTAATCCCAATTTACTTCTCTCTTTTTTGAAGTGAGTTTTTTTTTTATTTTCAATATATCCCATCAACTTTTTTTTGCGTTTATTTTTTTTTAGAAATAATGTTGGTAAGCTGTCACAATCTCATGTTTTATTATTTATCCTCTTTTCAAAAAGATGTATTTTTACTTGTTTTTGTGATCATATTTTTTTTTAATTTTATTCATTTATTATCATTGTCTATTTTTTTATCGTCTTTGTTGCTACCCAATTTTTGACCCATATTTTGATAAATTTTCAAATAAAATAATAAATAAAAAATAATAATAAGGGTTTACATGTGGCGATAACATAAAGCATCAAGGCTAATATCAAGGAAGCAATATGTCAAGAAGATAATTAATGAATCATATATAATTACTGCAATATAAAATACTATATATATATATATATATATATATATATATATATGATTTGATTCGTGCTTGGTTATGGAAAATAATCATACCATAGATATATGATTTGATTCGTGCTGGTTATGGAAAATAATCACTGCAATATAAAATACCATATATATAGGATTTGTTGGTGCTGGTTATAGAAAACAATCTCTGCAATAATTATTGTAATATTTCCTTGAATAGCACGTGTAGAGATTTTCTATATAAATAAACCTCCAGCCATAATAATGAGGGGGGGAGAAAAATATTGAGAATGGGGTAATTTTTCAGAAAAGAGAGAAAACACAAAGAAAAACCTAAACCTATCCTCTCTAGCAAAGAAGCCGTAGCCCTCCCCCTTTCTAATCTTTTTTAAAAAATGAAGCAGCCACCCCCCTGATTTTAAAAAGAAAACAGAGATCTCTCTCTCTGGCCGGACACTGTCCCCTCTCCCTCTCATCAACATAGACCTTTTGCCCTGCTGGTCTCCGCTCACTCTGCTCTCTTGAGGACACGGCGTCCCTGAGCCGCATCCGTAAGGCTGCAAGAATGTTTCTCACCCTGGATGAGAAGAACCAACGCTGAATTTTTGAAGGTGAAGCCTTTCTCCGCAGGATGAACAGGTTTGACTCCCAGAAACACATTGATTTTTCTCTCATAAGTCCACTTGGAGGTGGCGGTCCTGGAAGAGTGAAGAGAAAGAATCAGAAGGCTACTGCCTAGTGGATGCTTGAGGCGAGAAGGCAGAAGCTCTGTCCATCGGCTTGCACATCATCTTCTACATTTAAAACAGGCCATATCAGCAGGTATGAGCCTCAGTTTTTTTTCTTCTTTGCCGTATGTATATTTGGGGTTTGTTGTTCGTTCTTTTCAAGAACTTGTTTCTGTTTTCTTTAAAACGAGGTAGCTGCCATTTATTTCTTTAGTCTTAGTCTTTAACATACGGGGAATAGAGCATGCTGCCCAGGTTCTTCTCCTTTCGCATGAAATTAGTATGGCTGCACTGCATCAGTTTTTTTTAGCTCAAACTTTGGTGTCAGAACCTTGGCCCCCTTTGCGCATACAGAAGTATTCATTTTCCAGTTATAGCATTTTAAGTTAGTTGGCTTTTGAATGGGTTTTTATGAGTTGTTTTAAGTTTTTTTGTAAATCTTATAATATATATGATGGCTTGCTATTTTTTATCGTAATGTTTGCGTTAAATTGCGATGCTTGTGATTTGGACCGAATACAAAAAATGTTTTTTTGTGTGTTGCATACGGCCAATACTCTAACATGTTTTGAACGTTCTTTTTATATAAAAAATATTGGAAGTTTCGAAAATGTGTTTTCGCATGGATTTCTTAAACACAACAAAAAATTATTTTCTTGCATTTCTGGATTTTACAACATGTTTGTAAAACTCCAAAGGGTATTGGCCAATATTCCAAAAAATATAAAAATCTTATTTTTGGGGGGAATTAATCTATTATTCACTGTTAATGTTTGGATAAAGAAACCCCAAAGGGATGAATATCCAAAATATTATTGGGAATAACTTGTTATTATTCACCGTTAATGTTTGGATAAAGAAACCCCAAATGGATGAATATCCAAAATATTATTGGGAATAATTTGTTATTATTCGCTGTTAATGTTTGGATAAAGAAACCCAAAGTGGTTAATATCCAAAATATTTTTCTAGGAATAATAAGTCATTACACATCCTTGAAAGAAGCCTTGATTGTAATCGAGGACATTTTAATTTTTTTTTACTCCGCGATTTACGAGCCGTAAGAGTATGAAATACTAAGGGAAAAATGAGCTTTTAAAGCACATGGAATCTCCTTGGATTTCTATCTTAATAAATTTAGTTTGAATCAAACCTAGGAAAATTGATGGGATTAGAAAACACCAACACCATAGCAATTATAAGACAAACCAAATTAACACCAAGCAGCTTACCTTAGGTAGGGCGTACTAGGGGTGCTAATACCTTCCCTTTACGCAACCAGTCCCTTGCCTTAGAATCTCTGAAAGACCAGTTAGGTTTCCTAGTGACCATAATACTAGGTGGCGACTCCCTTTATCCACAATAAACAAACAAAGATCCTGAAATCAATCGATGGTCGCCGCGATGCCGCGCTCCGCTCGCGAGGGTGCGACAGGATGGCGACTCCACTGGGGACCCTTGGACTAAGCTTGGTAATTGTTTTTTTATTATGCTGTGTGTTGTTGTTTTTTTACTATGAATGATAATTTGTTTAAAAGCTTTAGCATGCATCTTTACATTCTGTCATACATGATGTAGTCATTCCTCACTTTATCATTATTTTCTTTTTGGAGAGCACACACATTAAATTTTAAGTTAAGTGGGGGACTAGCAGCTTGCCTTATGACTTGAGTCAAGGTTTAAGTTTGTGTAAACCCCGACTCTGTGCTGAGTGTTTAGACTGATAGTGATTGGTACATGTACCATCCCACTATCTGCTGAACCCCCATATTGCCTTTACGAGGGTGATCACTAGGACAGCAAGAGACCCTTTTTAGAGACCAAGTAGTAAACCTACCCTATGTCTCACATAAAGGAACTAGAACCTATCATTAGGATGTATGCTCCATAATATCGTTTTGCATCTAAACAAGCCTAAGCTCAAAGCATCTTGAATCTTAAGACTTTTATTCAAAAGCTAGCCAAGGGAGAGATGTTCCAGAGTTGGGAGACCCAATAAGCTCCATAGGTGTTCAAATTTAATCAACAACGCTTGTTTGATCATGATATTGTGTTGTTTGCTTTTTTCACTTTTTTAAATCGAGGTTCCAAATGTCAATGGAATTTTATCCTTGTTTTTTTTTTTTTTTAGCCAAACTTTTCCTTTTAATGAGATCATGCATTTTCAAAAGTTCATCTTTATGTTTTTACTGTGCATTTACACATCACTTTCCGCTTTTAAAAACCCTAAAAGCAGATCTTCCATAACAAAACTTGCACTTCACACTGAGAATGAATGGCCGAACTTTAAAGAATACATATTAGTTGAAGAAGAAGAAGAATAAGAGAAATAACATTTGGGGATTCACAAAATTAATAAAGCAGCATGGACAAGCTTGGAAACCTGCTAGAGAGGAAACTTGAAACCATAGATGTGGGCAATGAAAATTAAGAGAAAAACTAAGGATAGGGATTATGATCACCCCTAAAGAAAGAGAAGAGTTGATTGCACTACTCCAAGATTATGTAGATTTTTTTTCCTGGTCCTACAAGGATATGCCTGGTTTGTATAGGGTACCATTAGTAGAAGGATGCAAATCGGTTAAGCAAAGGTTGAGAAGGACCAATCTGAATGTCTTGATCAAGGTAAAGACATAAATTGAAAAGTAGTGGAATGCTGATTTTCTAGAAATAGTTAAGTATCCGCAATGTGTGTCCAACATAGTGGTAGTACCCGAAGAGGAAGATAAAATCAGAGTTTGTGTGGACTTTAGGAACTTAAACCGAACTAGCCCTAAAGACAATTTTCCTCTATCACACCTAGATTTGCTAGTTGACAATGCAGCATGTAACTCCATATATTCCTTCATGGATGGATTTTCTGGCTACAATAAGATAAAAATGGCGCAAGAGGATAAGGAGAAGAAACCTTTGTAACACTATGGGGAACCTTTTGCTACAAGGTCATGTCATTTAGGTTAAAGAATGTCGGGGCCACCTACCAAAGGGCCATGGTGGCTCTATTTCACGACATGATGCAAAAAGAGATTAAAGTATACGTGGATGACATGATTGCTAAATCTAGAAAGGGAGCGAATCATGTCCAAATATTGAAGGAATTATTTGAAAGACTAAGGAAGTACAAGTTGAGGCTTAACCATGCAAGGTGTTCATTTGGGGTGAAATCTAGGAAGTTGTTAGGATTTATGATGAGTGACAAAGGGATAGAAGTGGACCCTGGTTAAGTAAAGGCTATTCAATCTATGCCAACTCCCAAGGTTGAGAAGGATGTAAGAAAGTTCTTGGGAAGGTTGAATTACATTGCTCGGCTTATATCCCAATTAACCATGACTTGTGACCCAATCTTCGATTGTTAAGGAAGAATAATCTTGGAATTTGGAATAAGAGTATGAAGAAGCTTTCGCGAAAATCAAGCAGTACCTACTGAATCCACCCTTATCTATCAAGCCAAATGGCAAGTTCTAATGGCTGAGTACGACATAGTATATATGACAAGGAAAGCCATGAATGTCATCGCCGATCACCTAGCTGACCATGCTATGGAATATTATGAGTTGTTAAAATTTGATTTTCCTGATGAAGATGTGTTTTCAGTCGAGGAAGGGAAATCAGATTGGTGGATTATGTACTTTGATGGTGCTATGGTAATGAAGTGGGGGCAATGCTAATCTCTCCTGATAAGAAACATTATCCGGTTTCATTTAAGTTATAGTTTAGGTGCACTAACAACATAGGAGTATGAAGCTTGCATTCTCGTTTTAGAGGTGGCATTGGAGCTAAATATTAGAAAGATAGATATGTATGAAGACTTTATTTTTTATTATTTGCCAAGTGAAATGAAAATGGCAAACCAAGGACGAGAAGTTGAGACTTTACCAAGAATACCTGTCTAAATTGGCTAGAGAATTTGAGGAATAAAGTTCACCCATATAGGAAGGGAAGGAAACCATTTTTCTGACGCTTTGATCACGTTAGCTTCTATGGCTAGAATAGACTTTGGGCACAAGGTACACATTGACATCAGAAATAACCCAGCTCATTATTGCTCAGTTGAGAGAGAAATAGATGGAAACCCTTGGTACTATGATATCAAGAATTTCATTCAAAAAACCAGACATACCCCATGGGGGCATCCAAAATCAACAAGAAGACTTTGAGGAGGTAGGCAAGGGATTTCTATCTTGATGGGGAAACTTTGTATAAGAAATCATCTGACGAGACTTTGTTGAGATGTTTGGATGACGTGGAGGCAAAAAAATGGTGAAGAAATTTATGAAAAGAGATTTGATCTGTCGATATAGTCCCCTAAAAAAGATTATATCTAATTATGGCTAGAACTTCAATAGCAAGATGATAATAGAACTCTGCGCTAAATGGAAAATCAAGCATTCTAATTCCTCGCCATATAGGCCAAAGATGAATGGTGCGGTAGAAGCTACTAACGAAAATGTCAAGAAGATTATTTAGAAGATGGTAGTCACGTACAAGTATTGGCATGAGATGTTGCCATTGGCCCTTCATGCATACCGCACCGCAGTCCGAGCACCAACAGAAGCCACCCCGTACACTTTGGTATATGGAATGGAGGCGGTGATGCCTTTAGAAGTGGAAAACTCCTCATTAAGAGTATTGGTAGACTCTGAATTTAGAAGAGGAGGAATGGGTAAAAGTCAGATATGAATAGTTGAATCTGATCAGTGAAAAGAGGATAGGCAATCTGTCATCATCAACTATACCAAAGAAGGATGACCAAATCATATGATAAGAAGGCCCGGCCTCGAGGATTCCACGAAGGAGATCTCGTACTGAAGAAAATGTTGTTTTTACCAGGAGAAGATTAGAGTAAATGGACGCCAAACAATAAGGGCCCTTACGTGGTAAAGAAAGCATTCTCGGGAGGAGCTTTATTGTTATCTAGAATGGATGGAGAAGATCTAGTTAGACATGTGAATTCTGACTCTATAAAGAAATACTATGCTTCCCAGTCAATAAAATAAAGTTCGGTCATGAATTCTCTTTGTAAAGAACTTTTTTTCATAAAACGTATGATCTTATAGCATTTGAAATCTTTTACTTAAAAGAACTGTTTTTTTTTAAAGCATGACTAAGGAGATGACTCCATCAATTGGGGAGAACCAAATCAAATCTAAACTTGACATATTTTTGCACACCACACTGGGGGCAAGAAGTGTACGAAGTGCACATAGGGGTCCATAGTGAACCAAAGCCCAAAGGGGTATCATCATAAAAACTTCTAAAAAAGCATCTTTTATGAGAATTGCTAATTGCATTGAAAGTTTCAGTTTTCATGAACAAAACCAAATTTTTTGAGTTTTCCTTTTAAAATAATAATAAAAGACAATACTCAATGGAGCAAGAAAGGGCCCCATAAGAAACCAAAGATCTCTTCACCAAGAGGATAGGAAGTATAGCGCGTCGAGCATATTCTGTTTCAAGAGGACGAGTCGGACAAATAAATGGAAACAAGAGCTCAATAAGTCTACAACAGAAAGGGGGACCCATGTTTCCAAAATAGGTAACAAAAAAAACATGCATGCTATTTGTCATAACACTAACCTGGCAGGAGAAGGTGTGACGAAGGCCAAAATAGTTCCAAGTTTTTGGGAAAACCGCTGAGGTCCAAAATCTCAGGTCAACAAAACTACAGAAAATGATAGGAATTGTGAACCAGCACTGCTTCATTCCTCGAGGTAAGATGATTTCTTTTTAAGTTCAAAACGGGCAGGTCACCCGATATTGAGATCATTTTTTGAAAAAAAGCGTTGAATTTTTCTAAAAAATAGGACAGGTCATCCGATATTGAGACCATTCATTAGAAAAGCGTGGAGTTTTCTAAAAATATTTTTAAGATGGGCAGGTCACCCGATATTGAGACCATTTCTTAGAAAAGCGTGGAGTTTTCTAAGAATTTTAAGAGGGGCCGGTTACCTGATATTGAAACCATTTCTTAGAAAAGCGTGGAGTTTTTCTAAGAATTTTAAGATGGGCCAGTCACCTGATATTGAGACCATTTCTTAGAAAAGCGTAGAGTTTTCTAAGAATTTTAAGAGGGGTCGGTCACCTGATATTGAGATCGTTTCTTAGAAAAGCGTGGAGTTTTCTAAGAATTTCAAGAGGGGCTGGTCACCCGATATTGAGATTGTTTCCTAGAAAAAAAAGCGTGGGGTTTTTCTAAAAAAAAATAATAAAACCTGGAGTTGTTCTAAAATTTTTACAATAGGCAGGTCTCCAGATATTGAGACCCCTTTCTAAAATCCTTTTCTCTTACATCTGGGTAGGTCACCCATCATAATGAGACCATCATTTTTTCTGGGTAGGTCACCCATTAGAATGAGACCATTCTCCATCTTTTTTTACTTGGGTAGGTCACCCATTATAATGAGGCCATTCTTCCTCCTATGTAGGTCACCCATAAGAATGAGACCACTCTTCCCCCTTTCCACTTGGGTAGGTCACCCATCATAATGAGACCATTTTTTCTGGGTAGGTCACCCATTAGAATGAGACCATTCTCCATCTTTTTTTTACCTGGGTAGGTCACCCATTATAATGAGGCCATTCTTCCCCCTGGGTAGGTCACCCATAAGAATGAGACCACTCTTCCCCTTTTCCACTTGGGTAGTTTACCCATTATAATGAGACCATTTTTTGGGTAGGTCACCCATTAGAATGAGACCATTCTCCATCTTTTTTTTTACCTGGGTAGGTCACCCATTATAATGAGGCCATTCTTCCCCCTGGGTAGGTCACCCATAAGAATGAGACCACTCTTCCCCCTTTCCACTTGGGTAGGTCACCCATTAGAATGAGACCATTCTCCATCTTTTTTTTTTTTTTTTACTTGGGTAGGTCACCCATTATAATGAGGCCATTCTTCCCCTGGGTAAGTCACCCATAAGAATGAGACTACTCTTCCCTTCTCTCCACTTGGGTAGGTCACCCATCATAATGAGACCATCTTGCATTTGGGTAGGTCACTCGTCAGAATGAGACCATCTTGCATTTGGGTAGGTCACCCGTCATAATAAGACCACACACACATTTTTGTATTGGTTTCGGATTAAAGGAGATCACCAGATGAGATCTTAGGTTAACCCAACCCCACACAGAGTTTAGCTTTGGTTAAAGGGAATCGCTAGATGGGATTTCAGGTTGACCGAGCTACACACCAACTTTGCTTCAAATTAAAAGAGATCGCTAGATGGGATCTCAGGTTAACCCAACCACACACATAGTTTAGCTTTGGTTAAAGGGAATCGCCAGATGGGATTTCAGGTTGACCGAGTTACACACCGACTTTGCTTCGAGTTAAAGGAGGTCGCCAGATGGGATCTTAGGTTAACCCAATCAAAAGGGCAGGTAGCCCATGAAAATAGACCAATTTTCTTTTTTTAAAAAAAAGGGCAGGTCATCCATGATAACGAGACCATTTCCTTTTAAAAAAGTGAAATGCTTGGATGAGTGGATCACTCAGCAAGCAAGGAATACTTTTTTTCTTTCTTTCTTTACAAGCTTACTATGCAAAACATTGAGGAGTTTTGCTTCGTAAGCATTGTAAAGAGGGGGCATCTGTTGCTACCCAATTTTTGACCCATATTTTGATAAATTTTCAAATAAAATAATAAATAAAAAATAATAATAAGGGTTTACATGTGGCGATAACATAAAGCATCAAGGCTAATATCAAGGAAGCAATATGTCAAGGAGATAATTAATGAATCATATATAATTACTGCAATATAAAATACCATATATATATATATGATTTGATTCGTGCTTGGTTATGGAAAATAATCATACCATAGATATATGATTTGATTCGTGCTGGTTATGGAAAATAATCACTGCAATATAAAATACCATATATATAGGATTTGTTGGTGCTGGTTATAGAAAACAATCTCTGCAATAATTATTGTAATATTTCCTTGAATAGCACGTGTATAGATTTTCTATATAAATAAACCTCCAGCCATAATAATGAGGGGGGGAGAAAAATATTGAGAATGGGGTAATTTTTCAGAAAAGAGAGAAAACACAAAGAAAAACCTAAACCTATCCTCTCTAGCAAAGAAGCCGTAGCCCTCCCCCTTTCTAATCTTTTTTAAAAAATGAAGCAGCCACCCCCCTGATTTTAAAAAGAAAACAGAGATCTCTCTCTCTGGCCGGACACTGTCCCCTCTCCCTCTCATCAACATAGACCTTTTGCCCTGCTGGTCTCCGCTCACTCTGCTCTCTTGAGGACACGGCGTCCCTGAGCCGCATCCGTAAGGCTGCAAGAATGTTTCTCACCCTGGATGAGAAGAACCAACGCTGAATTTTTGAAGGTGAAGCCTTTCTCCGCAGGATGAACAGGTTTGACTCCCAGAAACACATTGATTTTTCTCTCATAAGTCCACTTGGAGGTGGCGGTCCTGGAAGAGTGAAGAGAAAGAATCAGAAGGCTACTGCCTAGTGGATGCTTGAGGCGAGAAGGCAGAAGCTCTGTCCATCGGCTTGCACATCATCTTCTACATTTAAAACAGGCCATATCAGCAGGTATGAGCCTCAGTTTTTTTTCTTCTTTGCCGTATGTATATTTGGGGTTTGTTGTTCGTTCTTTTCAAGAACTTGTTTCTGTTTTCTTTAAAACGAGGTAGCTGCCATTTATTTCTTTAGTCTTAGTCTTTAACATACGGGGAATAGAGCATGCTGCCCAGGTTCTTCTCCTTTCGCATGAAATTAGTATGGCTGCACTGCATCAGTTTTTTTTAGCTCAAACTTTGGTGTCAGAACCTTGGCCCCCTTTGCGCATACAGAAGTATTCATTTTCCAGTTATAGCATTTTAAGTTAGTTGGCTTTTGAATGGGTTTTTATGAGTTGTTTTAAGTTTTTTTGTAAATCTTATAATATATATGATGGCTTGCTATTTTTTATCGTAATGTTTGCGTTAAATTGCGATGCTTGTGATTTGGACCGAATACAAAAAATGTTTTTTTGTGTGTTGCATACGGCCAATACTCTAACATGTTTTGAACGTTCTTTTTATATAAAAAATATTGGAAGTTTCGAAAATGTGTTTTCGCATGGATTTCTTAAACACAACAAAAAATTATTTTCTTGCATTTCTGGATTTTACAACATGTTTGTAAAACTCCAAAGGGTATTGGCCAATATTCCAAAAAATATAAAAATCTTATTTTTGGGGGGAATTAATCTATTATTCACCGTTAATGTTTGGATAAAGAAACCCCAAAGGGATGAATATCCAAAATATTATTGGGAATAACTTGTTATTATTCACCGTTAATGTTTGGATAAAGAAACCCCAAAGGGATGAATATCCAAAATATTATTGGGAATAACTTGTTATTATTCACCGTTAATGTTTGGATAAAGAAACCCCAAATGGATGAATATCCAAAATATTATTGGGAATAATTTGTTATTATTCGCTGTTAATGTTTGGATAAAGAAACCCAAAGTGGTTAATATCCAAAATATTTTTCTAGGAATAATAAGTCATTACACATCCTTGAAAGAAGCCTTGATTGTAATCGAGGACATTTTAATTTTTTTTTACTCCGCGATTTACGAGTCGTAAGAGTATGAAATACTAAGGGAAAAATGAGCTTTTAAAGCACATGGAATCTCCTTGGATTTCTATCTTAATAAATTTAGTTTGAATCAAACCTAGGAAAATTGATGGGATTAGAAAACACCAACACCATAGCAATTATAAGACAAACCAAATTAACACCAAGCAGCTTACCTTAGGTAGGGCGTACTAGGGGTGCTAATACCTTCCCTTTACGCAACCAGTCCCTTGCCTTAGAATCTCTGAAAGACCAGTTAGGTTTCCTAGTGACCATAATACTAGGTGGCGACTCCCTTTATCCACAATAAACAAACAAAGATCCTGAAATCAATCGATGGTCGCCGCGATGCCGCGCTCCGCTCGCGAGGGTGCGACAGTCTTATTAAAATAAAAAAGTTCTATGACCCGGATTGCAGATTTTTTTAAAAAAACAAATACATTTACAATACCTGAACATCGTAAAAAAAAAAAAGACCATGCGACATAGCGTGGGTCCATAACTAATTGCTTTTCTAATTATATTTGTTGAAACCCCTTGGAAAAACACTATAGCTCTACATTCATTTACATTGCTCATTGGAGCAGTGTAATAATGTTTTTACCTTTCCAACAAAAAAAACTTAACACTAGCTATCAAGGGTATTAAAATCATTTCACATGACTCATTTTTCATTATCAAATTGACTAGAGACAAATAAGTTTTTTCCCTTCTTGATAGAACAGTGAAACGACCAAAATAACATTGAAAGCAAAAATAATAGACTTGGTGTCAAGGGATATTTTTTTATTTTCACAATGATTTTTTTGTCATTATAATTTAGACTGAGGAGCAATTTAGTATTTAACCAAATATAAAAAATAATAAACAATTAAAATGCACAGTAAAACTATTAAAATACTCTTAAAAGAAAAAAAAGTAAAGCTAAAGTCAAGGGACTTTTTGGTCTTTTCATCATGGTTTTTGCATAATTATTAAGTCAACTCAGGGGCTATTTGGTATTTGGCTAAATTAAAAAAAAAAAAAAGACAAGCGTGTGCAACACAATGCCTCTCAATGTCAAAAAATGCACTTTCATCATATGGTTAGAAGCGTCGTTATATCCTCTTTCTATTGGTGTAGTGCATGCTTTTTTTTTTCTCTCTCTCCTTCCTCGAGAATTATAGCTTGACCCTTTTGATTGCTGGAATTGCAATTTCAATCCTTATTTTTTTTATTTCTAATTTTTTATCTTTGCTTTTTTGTAGAAGTTTTAATTATTTTTAATTTCATCCTTCAATCCCAATTTACCAAATATTATATTCTTCAATTTGTTCCTCGTTCTTTGTATTTATATTTTTTTTCTTTGATCCTTTTGTAAAAGTTTTATTGGTTTTCAATTTCATACTTCAATTCAAATTGATGGTATTATGTTTTCTAATTTGATCCTTATTGTTTTGATTTCTAATTTTTTTTCTTAACCCTTTATCAAAAGTTATTATTCTTTTCAACTTCACCCTTCAATCAAAATATTTTTTTTTATTTTTTATATCGACTTTGATCCTCGTCCTTTTGATTTTTTTTCCTTTTACTAAATTGATTTTTCTTTTCAATTTTATCCTTCAATCAAATATAAAATTTATTTTGATTTTCAATTTCGATCACCATTATGTTAATTGCTATTTTTTTAATCCTTTTATATAATTAAAATTCTTTTTTTCATTTTCATCCTTCAATATTTGATTGATTAGGATTTGGACTTTATGGTTTTTTCATATTAGGTACTTTAGGTCTAATGAGTAGGGTCACGGGTTTGAAAAGCTAACAGGATTTGTTTTAAAAAAGTTTTATAATCCTTTTTTTAATTAGGTTATTCCAATCATACTATCTAGGTTACGAGTTTGTGAAGATATTTCAGGTTGGCTCAGGCCTGATTACCGTGATTATAAATTTATTATAATAACTTGAATTGAATAACACTAATTTTGTTATATCCTTTTTACTCCGTTTTGGCACCTAAAAGTTATTCTTTTGAATAAAAAATATAGTCTAACAGCGTGGTAAGGAGGCCAATCCTAACTATAACACGCAGTATCTAGATGAAGTGGACCTCCTTGAAAAAAATATATCTTATTTGATGCAAGTTACATGAAATTTCAATGTTGTTCACAGTGGATTTTCCAAGAGGTTATAATTAAGTTATCTAATTAACATCTTTGTTTTTTCGTGTATTTTTTTCTAATTGAATTAGCTAAAATAATAATAATAATAATAATATAACCTTAAACTGCCAAAACTAGTATTATCAAAACTTGAACCTTTTAAGTGGTGGTCTAGTGGTAAGAGTTTGGGACCAAGAGATTTGCTTCCTTTGTAGTCTTAGGTTCGAGCCCTGTGGTTGCTCATATGATGGCCACTGCAGGTTTACATGGTCGTTAACTTCAGGACCCGTGGGATTAGTCGAGGTGCACGCAAGCTGGCCCGGACACTCACGTTAAACTAAAAAAAAAACTTGATTAAATAAAAAAAATGAACCAAGTGTAACTCGATTTGGTCTTTATTTTCAAAAGACTGTCCTTGCAATAAAACATAAACCAACCGAAATGATCAATTAAATTGATGAACCTATTGATTTGGTGACCATTTGGAATATTGAACCAACTAGATTATTTTTTTCATTAATCAAATTATATAAGATTATAAAACAATAGAAAAAATATATCATTTCAGTGAGTCGGCAATTGAACTGGTAAACTACTAGGTGAATCATTGCCTTGAATTAGGCTACAGAGGATTAATCTTCTGATTTAAATTTTGATAGTAACATTAATTATTGATACCATCATACTTGAAAACTTCAACTTTATAATTTTTATACAAAAAAAAAACTTTACATGGAAATTGGGCTTTCAATCATATTTGAAAACTTCAACTTTATAATTTTTGTGAAAAAGACTTTAGGGAGTTTGATTTGAACTTTATATATGGGTTTGATTATTTCTAAAAAAATTAAGTCTCTTGAAACAAGAAAATGTGATTATCATAATTAAATCAGTAAATGTACAAGAAAAAAATGAGAAAAATATAAGAACGGACGATCGAAGAGTGAAAATTATAATTTCTCATGTTTATTTGATGATCTAAAATATTTATAGATTTTAGTTACATCATATTACTTCATGAAGTTGTATGAAAATTGATTGATGAAAATATTGGTGCTCATCATTGATTATAGTATCTGGCTCAATTATTATTAGAGTGGTTAGTGAAAGCCAATGAAACATTGGTTAAAAATAATCATTCATTGAGAAATGAGATATTTGGTTTGTATGGGAAGTGTTAACTAAAAACATGGTATTAACCCTATATAAAAATACATACTTGTAAAGAATTTGTTAATAAAATATATTTCGTGCATCGCTTTCTATCTTTTTAGAAATTGAAATTTTTTTTAACAATGTTTTAAAAAATGTGAGAGGATGAGAAAAAAACTTAATTGGATCAAGTCGAGTGTAGCAGTTTGGGCCGAGATTTAAATGGCAACAAGGATGTTTTTTTTTTTTTTTGTTAAAATTAAACACCATCATTATTCTTAAAATTACAAGCAAACTACGAATTACTTGAATCATTAATATGTATTTAATTAAACTACTGATATTTAAATTAGTCCTTTTCTTCTCAACTCAATTTCGAATAATGATAATTACAACTTTTAGAAGATATGTAAGAGCAAGTGCAAATTAAGTAAGGTAAAAGTTTTTGGTTTTAAGTTATAATTTATTTGTAAATAGGAGTTTTATGAAACTAAAATTGGATATTTATTAAATAATGATCACATGAACCTGTATTATTATTATTATTATTATTATTGCAATCTTTGTTTAGTGGAAGATAATTCTTTTTTTTTTCCAGAAAGTGAAAGATATTTTTCTTACTTCAAGCAATTTCGCTTGACATAATGAGCTTCTTGCACATACGAAGATATTTATACATTCAATTTATTTTTTAAAATATTTAGATTTTAAAACCCTAAGTCCCTAATTATCAAAGTAAACTAGAGTATCCATGCAATGCTTAATTAACAGCATCTTTAATGACAAAATGTATTTAGAACAGCTAAAAATGGCATTTTGAATAGTGTAGATATAAAAAAATTTATGTGCACTCCAATAAAAATATTATTTTAATAATTCATTTCTATTTTAATATATTTAATATTTCTTATCATTTACTTAAAATATATATTTACTTGATAACGATTATTCAAATTTCCTATATTCTCTCCAAAGTAAACATATACTTGTCCTAAAATTGTTTTGTTTGTTTGTCACCTCCTTCCTGTAATTATATTTTGCTTGTAATTAATTATATAAATACAAGTAAACAATCTTTCTCTTTAAGAAATTATTTATATTCTTTTGTTTTTTTTACTAGTTGAACAGTTAATTTAAAGTAGGTAAAACTATTAATTATATGATCATGATCAATTCTTGAGAGAGAATATCTTTTAACCTCGCTTGTAAGAAAGTTGAAAGTTAGTAAAAAAGATTCAGAAATTTGAATTCAACAACATAAAACAATATGTAAATGGTCAAATTTATCATTTGTTGCCGCCACAACGAATCAACCTTGAATCTTCAAGTCTAATATTTGTAGAAAAGCAAATAGAACGATATGTGGCTAAATTAATAATAATAAAACCTAAATAGTAATTTAATTGATCAGGTTTTGAATTTGTTTTTTAATAGATACGAATTTAAGTCCTTTCAAGAGTTGTTAATTTCAAGACCCGTAAAATTAGTCGAAGTACGCACAAGCTGGTCTAGATACCTATATTAATCAAAATAATAATAATAATAATAATAATAATAATAGGATGGACATTACACAAGGACAATATACCCTGAAACGACATGAAAAGAATAAGATCTCAACCTGGGACTGAAACAATAAGTAAAATAAGGCTTTACGTGGGCAATGCAATAAACACACGAGGGCGATCAAGATTTAGGAACATTATAATGTCGCTTGAGCAAAATCTTTCCAAAATAAAAGCAGAAGCCACTCGGACATTTCAAGAAATGGAGAGGATTAAATCCAAGAAGCCACACCCAAGAAATCAGAAATGAAGAGTGGATCAAATATATATATATATATATATATATATATATATATATATATATATATATATATGTAAGATTTGCCCACAGTGGGGCAACAAAATCCCGATGTGATCTTCATGTATCGGCATATTTCTTCTAACGCTTACATTTGGCTATCGAGGAGGGACATGGTTGGGGTGGTAGGCTCTGAGGCATAGAATAAGGAGCGATGCTTTTGTTTTAAACAAGAAATATGGATTGACTGATACGATCTCGTGTTAGCATTTGTTCAAAAAACAAGAAGAAGACGATTGATTAAGTGCCAAAGGTAGCTGTAGTATCAAGGTTTCCTTTCAAAACTAGTCGCTAGAATGCTGCTCTGCTTGTTTCTGTTCAGGTTTTCTTTATTGTACAATGGTACTCGCATTGCTTTGAAAGCATGTTTCCCTCACTAGACATTGACTTCAGGATCCACCAGAGAAACTTTATTTCAAGTTATCCTACTAAACCACTAATTATACTCTCTATTCTTCTTATTTAACTTGGAGGATTGCATGGAAAAGTAGCATACAGATTGTGAAATAGAGCAGGAAGAGCCAGTTTTATACATCGCTTTACAATCAGCATCCCAATATCAGGAGATGAAACAACACAAAAATGACAGCATGCCTAAGACATTCTAATGGAAAAAAAACTTCTTCTGTGACTGATGTGCACTGAGCAACATTTACAGTGAATAGGATTTCTACAACAAATCATATAAAACCCACAAATCTACTGCCTAATATTCACTCCATTCAAAAATTAAAGCACAGCCTTACCGACTCCTTTTTGCAGAACGTATCAAAACCTGACAATTCATGAAAGTTCGGTGATTGAGGCAGCAAAAGCTTGATTGCTCGAATTTAAAACCAAAAGTATAGCATTGCCTGAAAATAAACGTAATATTTGTGATATCCGAATTAACTGAACTAAACATAAGAATGAAGAAACCAAATTGCTCAAACACGTTGGTTAAGTCCTGCTGTGCCCGAATGCATGAGTGAGAGTGGAGAAGACATACCTCATGTAGAGGTTTTAAAGGTGGCTCATCAGGAACATGGGGTTTTTTCGTTGTCAAACTTCTAATCTCAGACTGTATTGAATTGAGCTGTTCACGTATCTCTTTCAACAAATTCACTCCCTCTTCTCCTTCAGCAATAATTTCTTGCCTTGTATTGTGTCTTGCTCTCTCGAGCCTCTCAACTCTCTGACTCAGCTGTTGATACTCACCTTGAGAATTGCTGAAACTAAATGTTGGGCGGCTCATAGGAGGCAAATTTCGGTGAACATTTGTCCCTTCTCTTGCCTTGGGTAATTTCTTCTCATGGATCGTAGAAAGCATGATCGTCTTTATCAGGCCTCTTTCATCTTTTTTAGGTGATTCGAGAATATCCTTGGATACTATATCTGGCTTTTGAAGCCTGTTTTCACCTTCCAAAGTCAATTTGTGATGCTCTTTCACTGAAGATTCAGGAACTTTGCAACTCCCGGAAGTTTGAGAGACTTCAAAAATATCCTGAACACCTTCCTGTGAATCTTGAAGCAGCTTAACTTCGTCCGAATGAGTAGCATTTGTTTTTCTTGTTGCGTCGCCAGATGTTCCAATTCCCATTTGTGAAAACAATGACGGAGACCAAGTTCCACCCTTCCAGATCGTTGATTTATTTCTACCAGAATCTTCGTTGTCCGAAATTTCTTTTACCCTTTCATCCAACCTTTTGATCTGCTCCCAGAAGGAATTCGCGTCTGCACCAGAACTCCCTGGTTTCTTCTCCGAATCATTAACTTCGCGAATTGCAATTTCCTCCACATCGATTTCCATTGGATCTGGCACTGGGACTAAAGATCTCTTTCTTTCATTAGAATTTTTATTGTAATTAGCATCCGTAGAAGAAACCTGAGGTGAAGAGTTAAATCTCCTTAAATTTCCCTTGGCACCACTATTCCCAGATAAAGGTTCGTTTCTTTGCATTAACAGATTCTCTGGAAATGAATTCTCATACACACCCAAATCATTACAGCCCATGCTCAGTAGTCTGTACCTATAAGCCTGAACCTGGTATTCAAGAGATGCAATCTCCAATTCTCTCTGATATATGAGATCTTCGACAACTGCCAGAGCCTCTTCTGCATGACACATCTTTTCCTCTTCCATTCTCTTATATTGGCTTGCTTCCAACTTCAGTGAGGCCTTTTCTCCTTGCAGCCGCAATATCATGGATAAAGCTTCGCTTGCTGCAGAGGCTGAGGCTTCTCGTTCTTCATCTAACTCAGTGTAAAGGTCTTGTAGAAGAAGTTGCTGTGTATAAAGGGCTTCTTTCAGAGCCGCAATATTAGTTTCAGGCGCCAGTGATGAACTATTTCCATCCATAAGCAATGAATTAAATATTGACTCTTTCCTCTGCACAAAATAGCAGTCACTCTTTTTTAGTCTCAATAACCCATTAACAGTTCTATTATTCATTTAAATTTCACCAGGTATCTTCAGGAACATAAACAATGAATTAAGAATCATACTGGAAAGCATATAATAGAGTTCAAGCAGGCAGTTACAGGCAAAGCAGGCAGTTACAGGCAGGTGCACAGCAGCACAGGGTCAAAAACTAGCCCTTGCTAAAACATTTGCGCGTAATAGTTCTATATATTTTGGTAATAGATATGAACACAAACAAAAGTTCCTTTAGTCCTTCACACAACACGGTGGCTCTCACCTCAAACACCCTCTTCCGCAGCAGTACCCTCCCTCCAGAAAACAGACCCCAGTGAAAAGGGGGGTTTGATCCTACAAACAGGCAATGTTTTCGTATTTTACACTAAGATATAGCAGAACAAACAATGTTTTGACAGAAACAACCGGAGAGATGTGACGATCATTTTCATTGGTTGATGAAAAATAAATCATAATCTCAAAAAAAAGTAAGGTAGAAAAAAAAACCCAGGGAAATCCTGAAAGATGTAAGAAGAGGGAAGGGAAAATGATATAAGATATTGGACAAAACAATAAAAAAAAGGCTGTTAGCAAAGGAGAACTGTCCTCTTCAACAAATCCAGATATGCATTCCACTGTTCGGTCAGAAAACCATGCAAGCCAACCATGAAGCAAATTTCTTATCTTAGAAAACCCGACAGAATAGCTGAAGAGTAGAGAAAGGCTTGCGAAATTCAGGCATAAAAACCTGTACAAGAGTCTAGGACAAGACCCCACTTATTTTTAAGCAACCGAAACACAAACAAAACCTATCGTTTCCAGATTTTCTTTCCAGACATAGCCAAGTAAAATTAATATAAGAAATACAATTGGTTTCCCATTGCTTTTCTACAAAGCAGAGATGAGATTTGACATAAATGTTCGATCTCTTTCAAGTTAAGCATCCAAATGCTGCTAATTACATTGAATGTCTGAATTCCTTAACGTATGTGTTAAGACAACTATGCATCTGATCTAAATCTAGTAACCTCATTAGCGATTTGACCAGGATAGTTAATCTTCCTGTCACTTGTCCATTTATGTTATTATTTGAGCTTCTTTTTTTATTAGATTAATTTTATGGCTTACCCGAAGTAAAAAATAATAAGAATATTTTTACTTGAATTTTGCCCTTTTTTTTAAAATGAATTCAAAAAAATAATTAATAAAATATCATTTTTGTGCATCATAGCCTAGTCGCTCTCTCCTTTCTCAACGGGTGTTGAAGGATATTTTTTAAAAATAAAAATAAAAGAAGAAGTTTCAAGTTTCAACGACTATTAAAAGGGTCGTCACCACACACGCTCCGGCTTCAAAGAGAAACAAGATTATCACCATAAATGATATTTCTATGGCGTGTGTTGCTTAAAAAAAAGAAAAAACCCTCTATTTTAAGTATCATGGGCTGTCCAAACCTAACATAAACTATCAAATTTGTTGATAATGACTACGAATTTTACTTGGTAGAAACAAGATCATTATCAGTGGACCCAACAGATCATTATCAAATCTGTTGGCAATGACTAGGGATTTTACTTAGTGTTGTGGGTTGTAGGATGCGTATTTTTTAATTAAAAATACATTAAGATAATATTATATATATATATATATATATAAACACATCAAAAACATTAAAAAAAAATTCGAGTTTTTTCAGGCAAAAAAAACAATTTAAAAAGAGAGTTGATGATACATGCCATCATCCATCTCCCTGCACGTCTGCGTGACAAAGTTTGAATTTTGATGCAGGATATAGGAGTGCACTAAATCAAAGAAGTTCTAATCCTATAAGAGGAGTGAAATGGAGACAAATCCTTAGCCACCCTTCTTCTTCTATCATGGAATCCAACCAAGTTATGGCCACCTGGTCATGAGGAGATATTAGTTCAGGCTGGAAGAGGAAAATTATTAAGAGCCACATGGATTAGGCAATAAAGGACAGAAGAACCTTCATAAAGAGTGGGCTTTATAGCGATAAACTCTTTGGTTAAAGGCCTTTCAAATAGACGAGCACGAAAGCAAATGCGAGAGGGAGGGAGGGAGAGGGGGCGTTTAGGGAAGATCTGGGTAGACAATTCAATAGTGGAGGGCGTTTCCGATTAAATGCTAGAAGGCTTTCTAGCCCCATGTAAACCTATCCATCATTTAAAACACTGATAATTGCAGAATTGTTCATTGCTTGGATCATTATCAACTAGTTGGAATTCAACACAGCAGTGAAAGATGCTGTAACTGTCTGAAACTAGATACCTTATAGCAAATGCATTTGAACATCGATACACGGAGAAGTGTAGCAGCTCACACTTTACGTTAACAGATTTCAGTCAACACTCCACAATATAGGCTGAGGCTGCAACTTCATTTGCTACCAACCGCATTTAGTCCACCGGAACTTCAACTTCCATCTTCAAATCAGAAACTCCAAGAACCTGCAAGTAATGTAAGCAACAGTGGGCACTGCATGCGAACTTAAAGAACTAGTTACATGAAGAAAGTAACTAGTTAATTGTCAAGAGAAGATAGATGATGTTGCAAGAATCTTATGGGAAGGGCTCCCCTGTCAAAGAAACAAAGAATGGAATGGTGGAAGTTCAAATGGCCAGTTTTAATGTGGAAGTTCAAATGGCCAGTTTTAAGGCAATAAAAAAGAGTATGATCCATAAAAGTTTACAAAGCAATGCAGATGTAACGTCTTTCAGCAGTTGAATTAGCACTAAAAGAAAAAACAAAGGAAAGAAACTGTGATCAGATTTGAATCGTGGGGGTGCATGGGAGATCAGATTCAAAGAAGGTTAGAAGCGCACATGCCCTGAATTATGGTGAGAATTAAACAAGGTATGAGGGCAGATGACGATGGGGACAAAGCACCCAAATTCATGGTACCACATATGAGGTTTGACAGAATCAATAATTATAGTGATTAAACAAATGGATGGCACTTACAAGCACAGGAAAGTAAAATTTAGAAAGCCTCGAATAACAAACACAAGAAAGGGTTTAGATTCCATAAATCATGATCTCCACACAAAAGTTAAATTGTGTTCTACGAAATTCTCAAGATCAGAAAAAACAACCCTGTATAAGGCACAGAACAGAGTCTTTAGACAGGGGAACTCCTTCCCTCTCTTTTCCAAGGCAGGAGTCGAATAAAGACTTGACCACATCCTCCAGGACAGTTCCTTTCCAATAAAGCCTTCTACCTCCACCTAACATTTGCATTTCTACTCGCATTAATGCCGAAATTGACTTTATGGTTTACCACATTTTTTCAAATCTTGAACCAAAAGAACAAAACTGGGATTTTAATGACTCTAGTCTATCATCCATGGCCCAAACTTAACTTCTGATGCTATGCTGAAAAGGACTAGAAAATAATTTCAAGATCAAGCCCCCATTACAGATGCCATAGCAGCCATACCAGAAGACCACCCTGCTACAGTCCGCAACCGCAACAGTTATAATAACTGCAATTCATCACCACTTGGACTCCCAGTGATATTACATCAACTTTGGAGTCACAAATTCTCTACCTAAGAAGCATGCTTGGAAAGCTAATTCCTAAGGCACAAATTTCAACCCAATCGCCCTCTAGACAAGGAAACATCAAGTTTATCCATCAAACAATAATATTTTTTTCTCTCAAGGAAAGCCATCCAAAGTTTGTAGCGCTAGTTTCAACCTTACAGGAAAAGGAGGAGGAGGAAGAAGAAAGTAAACCTATAGTAATGCCACTAAGTTATGGGTTGTGATCGCCAGAGATTGATTTAAGGTTCCTGTGCGATCCTGCTGCAATATCAAATTAGGAGTATCCCTTGTATCTATTCTAGAATCTAAAATAAAGTATATCTAAAAGGAATTTAATGGATTAAGTTAAGAGTTTTAGATGAAAAAGGTTTTTATATGTCAATCTAGATATCTATCAATATTTTAGGTCATATGTAAATATACAAAAGTAGTTTGAATGTGATTTTATTTAGATTAGAAGCTAAATATTTTTATCTTTTCAATGATATATTTAAAGCTCATTAATTTATCTGGATAAAAAAAAAACAACGTGTTTGTAGTTGGGCCTAAAATCTGTTAGCAAAGTGCAAAAACAGAAAAAAAATTATTTCCTTAAAAATTATAAATTCCATTTACCACAAAAAGTTATTAATGCTATTAGAAATTTATATGGTAGCTTTTGACTTACTTATTTTACAATGATTATATATCAAACAAGAAAAATTAATTAGTCAGAAATTAATTCGTCTTTTATAAGACATCAAACTTTTGTTTAGCAAGAATTCTTCAACAATTATTTCTCTTGGCTATTTTTTACTATTATATGCGAAAAATGGTGAAAAATAATCTTAGACTATTTTTTATTTATTTTCATTATTTTAAACCTAATTTTAATTAGTTTGAGCTTTATTTATGTCTAACCCATTAGTTTTAGGGTTTATATATATATATATATATATATATATATATATATATATATATATATATATATAGACACACACACACATACATATATGCTCTTATGTTGTATGCTTATTTCTTTTCGAGTGGTTGAGCGATTCTCATACTAAATTCTTAATTGAACTTACAAACTCTTTAAATGATTAATCAACTTCATTATGATTTATACTTCTTATTCGTGTGTCATTATAAGAATAAGGTGTGGGTGATTAAAATGCATATAACTTGGGTTTTTCAAGGCAAGGTTCTTGTTGGATCAAGTTGCAAACTTTCTTCAAACCTTAAATTAACAATTTTGCATCACAAAAGTGGAAATGTTTCTTCATAGTCAATTCCTTCATATTATGTATATCATTTAGCCACTAATCGAGCCTTATATTTCTCGATACTACTATCAGCCTTTCGTTTTATTTTAAGGACCCAATTATTACCAATGGCCTTATGTCATTTTAGCAAATCAACTAATTTCTAAATTTGGTTTGATTTCATAGATTCCAACTCTTCTTCTATATCTTTAATCTACTTTTTCTTTAATAGGACATGTAAGAGCTTCATTTATATTTCTTGGCTCTTCTTCATCTTTGGTCTCAAGACAATGACAAGGAATGTTATGATGATCAGTTCATCGTAGCTAAGATTGATTCATTAATAAATCAATAGAAACATTACTCCTACTCATACCAACAATCATAGATGGATTCACCATATATAGCATTTAAGGTTCAATTAAAACTAATTCATCTTCCTTTAAATTGCTCCCACTTGGAAGTGAGCCCATTTATATTTGTATAGCAAAAACATGCTGGTCCTGAGTCTCATAAAGAAATAGGTCTTGACCTCCTTCTGTCTATCTAGAAAAAATATTTTCTAAGAATGTGACATCTTATGATTCAAATTCAATTATATTTTCACCTTCTTGCTCATCTTTGAACACATATCTTACAAAGATACATTTCTTTCTCTTAGACCTGGTTTTTCATATTTATTAGAAGAATCATGAGAATAAGCAGCACAACCCCAAGGTTTCAAAAAACTCAAGCCAAATTGTTGTTTTGTCCATAATTCATATGACATAATTATAACTAACTTAAAGGATACATGGTTAATTACATATATGATAATTAATAGTGCATCACCCTAATAAGTAATAGGCAAATTTATTTGTGTCATCATTAACCTAATCATTTCAATTAGGGTTCTATTTTTTTTTTTTTTTTTGCAACACCATTTTGTTGTGGCATTCTAGGAATAGTCAATTGTCATTTTATCCCTTTTTCATTATATAATTTCTTAAATAGATCAGATAAATACTCATAACCTTGATCGTTCTCATAGTTTTTATTTTCATGTCTAATTGATTCTCCTCTAGATTAATGAATTTATAAAGCAATTTAAAGCTTCTGATTTATGAGAAATTAAAAGGACATAACTGTATCGAGTAAAATTATCTATAAATGTGATGAAATAGACACCCCCTTATCTTGACCTCGCATTAATTGGACCATAAATGTCAGAATAAATTAATTGTAATGGAAATTCAGCTCTAATACCTTTTCTAAATGGTTTTCTTATTGTTTTTCCAGCTAGGAAATATTCATAGGTAGATAAATATATTTTTCCAACATTTTCTAATAAGCCTTTTTTGGCCAGACTATTCATTCGTTGTTGGCTTATATGACCTAGCCTTCCATGCCATAAAAGTCATATCATTCTCACAATTAGTACAAGATGCAAATAAAGAAAAGCATACATTATATGTATTATAATCAACATCTAATATAATAAAACCATCCAATAAATATCCAATACCATAAGAACTTGTTTTTAATGATATGTTAACATCATTTTCATGAAAATACAAATTAAAACATAGCTTTAGTAAAACCAACACAGAAACTAAATTCTGATGAATATTTGGAACATATAATACATCGTGTAAAAATAGGGTTTGTTCACCATGCAAGACTAACATGCACGTGACAATCCCTTTCACCTCTACTCTAGAGTTGTTTCCTACATATATCCTTCATGTTCCACTCACTGAGATTCCACAAATAAACCATTATCCTTCATTATATGGTTAGTGGCTCCTGAGTTTACAGTTTACCAAGGATTGAATCCAATCAGTAAAACAGAACTAAAAATATTTATTATACTCATGATTACCAAAGGGTTTTTTTTTTTTACCTTTTAAGACTCACTACAATCATTAGCAAAATGCCCTTTATTGCTACAATTAAAGTACTTGACTTTTTCCATATTATTCCTTTTCTTCTTAAAAGGATGTTTTCCTTTTACACGTTGGTAAAACCTTTGCTTTTTGGTGGCTTCCCCATCTGCTTATATTGATATCCACTTTTTTGCTTATGTTTTTTTCCTTTTACATCTTGTGAATTAGAGTCAACCATGTATATATCAGTTTTAGGTTTGTTAGCTTCGAGGCGATGCTTTTTCAACTCAAGGTGGTGTGTTACATCCTCCATCGTTTTGATATTTCATTGTGAATTGGCAAAAAGTTTGTTTCAAGAGTCCCTTCTTTTTTTTTTTAGAGAGAATACATTTTTTTTCTTGTATTTTTAACTCTCTCAATCATCTTTCTTACGTTCTAGTTATGTATATTACTGTTAACATATATATTTATAAGAGTGGCAAGTAAAACCTTTGACATTTATTGACAAAATATAACTTTTCATCCTTTTTCCCTTATATTACCTTAATGGTATAAATAATATTAATATGGATTGGGTTGACTCATTATGGGTGACCCAAAACCATTTTTCTCCTTCATCTATAATAGGAAAAAAAAATTTGTAAAAGCTTTAAAAAAAACTTGATAAACCATTTGGTCTCATATAATAATATTTATATTATAAAACGATAAAATTTAAATGTACTTTCTTACAAAAACTATTATTATATTACAATGGTTATGAATTACTTTTTTATACATACGTAATTTGCTAAAATCTATATATAACACAAATATATTAAGTATATGATGTGAATATAAATTTGGTTCATGTCTTTATTAACCTTTAACATTATAGTTTTTATGAATTCTATATATATATATATATATATATATATATAGAGAGAGAGAGAGAGAGAGGCACGAGTGAAAAAACTTATGCTACATCTCAACTAAAAAGTCTTTTTTAATATTAGTAGAGTTTGTGGAAAGGTACAAACCATGTACCTAAAAGAGTCAATGATTTTTTTACTTGACGGGAAAAGTATCCTAGGGTTAACTTATGTTTTAATTGAAACTAGGTCTATCTTCAAACGATCTTAAAAATGCTCAACTCATATCGACATGGTGCATTTAGATAAAAGAGAACAAACCTTCATGATCACTAGTTTGGGAAAAGATATGAAACCTTTAACCTAAATGAGTCAATGATAATATAAGACAATAACCAAATTACCCTGTAAAAAAGTAACTAAGATTCAATTTGATAATTTGCTAACCTTTGATGTGATTTTGGATTTTAATTATTTTTAAGGTATATAAAAATTAATTATATATGCATGAATAGAAATTTTATGGATTATTTTAAAGAGTTCCTTTTTAATACACGTGGAAAAAATATTATGTGTATAGACAGGGGTGGAGTTGAGATTATTTGATAGGGGGCAAAACTAATATAACAAGATATAATTTTTTTAATTTACTGTACATAAATTGTAAAAAAAAACTGCATGATTTAGCTTTATTGAAAGAACTTACTACAAACATATGATGATTTTTGTATAAGGAAGAGGTTTAAAGAAATACCAAATTGAGTTAAAGCTATGAAGTTAATTTCATCTTCATAATGTATTCATCATTTTAATTTTGTTGGTCTTTGTACCTATCAAAAATAAACATACAAAATTTATAAGAAACATTAACTAAAGCGATGCATTATTTATGTTTTATAAAACTTTGAAATAAAGTAAAAAAAATAATAAAGAATGATTCTTACATATTTATTTTAATTGTGCTCTTCGTTCTTTCATAGAATAGAAATCATCGATTATCATATCAATTATGAATCTTTCAACAATTTCTTTTTCTATATAGACAATCAAATAATTTGCAAGAAAATTATCCTCCATCCGATTGCGAAGTCTTGTTTTAATAATCTTCTTTGCTGAAAAAGCTCGCTTAGTAGTTGTTGTCGAAACACGAAGAGTCAAAATAAGTCGAATCAACTTATCAATGAGTGGATAAATTGTTGAATTTTCTGTTTCAACCAATCCTTGACATAAATCAGCAATCGATGACATATTCTTTAACTTTGGGTGATTAGGTACATCAAGCTTGTATTGTTGCAACTAAAATCTTAAATGAGTTTTTTTTTTTGTTAGAAAAGTCTTCAGGATAGAACTTGTCAACAAGTAAGCATATATCTTCAACACTGAATAATTTATAGTTATTTTTAGGATCTAAAATTGTGCTTAACTTAAAAAGCTCGATCGCCTGCTCATTGAATCTATTATTTAGCTCTTACAATTGTTGATCAATGATAGTTGTAAATATATCAACTCAGTAATAATACTCAACTGTTATTGATTTTGTTTTCCGGCGAGATCGTCCCACACTAAAAAAACAAGCATCCATATCATGAACTTCAATATGTTGATGCTTACAAAATGATGTCACTTCTTCTAAAAAGGTTTCCCAACAATCATCTCTTAACTTCTAAATTAAAGTCTTTGTAGTAGTCACCAAATGCATAACATTTAAAATATCTTGAAATTTATGTTACAAAGCTTGGCAAAGCACATTAGTAAATTCTCATAACATTCTTTATTATATAAAAGATGAATGCAAAATCAAATGACAATAGCAACTTAAATGAAAAGGTCGTATCACCACGTTGAGAATAAGTAGATCCATCTAAAGTGATGTTTTTAAGAACCAAGAAAATTGCCCCATATATTTTTATCAAACTGCAAATTGATTTAAAGTGTGAAATTCATCTATTATCTCCAGGTCGTTGCAAATCACCTACTTGTTTAACTCCTTTACCCATTTCAATCTCACTAATATCAATTAAATATTCAATTATAACTGCTCAAAAAACCTGTAATTCATCATTACGCTTGTAAGAAGCACTAACAATGTTAACAATAAAAATCAAATTATGAAAGAAAGTGTGAACATCATATATTTCTCTAGTTTTAGCAATAAAAGTCAATTGTAATTGATGAGCTAAGAAATGTACATAATATGCATAAAATAAATCATTAATGAATAAAGCTTGCAGTCCATTCTAAATGGTTGATCTTGGCTTTCTAAATGGCTTACTTGAAAATAGATAGCAAGGGAAACAAAATACAGTATTTTTCTCTGAATATTCAAGCTATAGATAACTTTTGAACCAATGAGATTGAAATCGACGAGGATTTTTTCACCAGTCAACGGATATTCAGACATTAAAGGTTGATATAGCCTCAAAGTCATGCATACCCTTCGAATTTCATCTTATTGATTAAAAGGGTATTCTCAAATTTGAGGATGATTAATTGGATCTTTAATTAAATGAGCAATGTCGATTCTAGTAGGAGGCTGCTCACTAATCAATGCAAGTTCTTCGTAAATTGAAGTATATTGGGGCTGCTCAACCATGACTTCAACATTACACATTAGAATTGGTTTACTAGGCTGTGAGTTATCAATATTTTTTTTTCTCAAAAAAAGAATCAATTCTTCTTATTTTGTTCACGGTTCAACTTAAAATCAAAACATCATAAATTTTTATTGTTTCCTATTTTAAAAATGAATACAAATAACGATGTGTTAAAGCAATAATCAAAACCAAAAATATATTTTTACATGTAAACCACACTAACATATAAAAGCAAAATTAACATATTAAAAAAATTTATATATAAAAGCAAATCTAATATAAAAAATGGGATTATTGGTTCCTAAAGAAGAAAACTTACACTGAATCAAAGCTGGGTATGTGCTCTTCAAATAACTCAATTTGATTAGAAAGATCGTGTTTAATTGTATATTGGACCTGGTGATAATAAGGTGCATGTGAGAAAAAAAAATTGATAATTTTGGTGGATCTGCTAAAAACAAAATATAAAAAAAATCCGAGCATAATCAAAACAAACCCATAAAATATATCCAATTAATTAGAAAAAAAATTCACCATAACAAGAATTAAAAAAAATTGGTAAAACTAGCAGATTTGGAAAAAAAAAAGACGTAAAAATAGTAGAATTATATATAAAAAAATCTCATCAAATTCTTAACAAACATAAAAGAAAAAGGATTTTAAATTTGAGTCACTATTGACTAATTACCTTGTTTTGATGAAAAATAATTTAATTGGTAGCTTTGCTTTAACCTTTCCACGTCGTTTTCTATTCTTATACTTTTTGGCTAGGACTCTAGAGAAAGAAATGGAAAGGTAATTAAATTGCAAAAGTTATTTGTCTTTTTTCTTTCCATTTCCATATAAATAGAAAATAGAGACTTTTAAAGTAGAGAGTTTTAAAGTCAATGATAGCTAAGAAAATAATAATTTATTATTAGAAGGACATATTTATTTAAAATAAAAAGTATTACACTATCCCACATTTAAACACTAAATAAAAAAAATCTAAAATGTTTTGCATGAGCCCGAGTCCCTGCTTACCTCCCCTTAATTTCACCCCTGTGTATAGATAAAAACAAATTGTTACCTTTGGAGTGAGTCTTTTGTAGTAGTATTTTTCTAAATCTTGCTATTATTCCAAGTTTTATATGATATATACATAGGTGTATAATAAGAAAAATGGGATTAAGCTAATTTTAGGAATTATTTTAATATTTTAGTCTTTTTCTTAATTAAAGGTTATAGAGTTCAATATACGTATTAGTATTAACTTATACTTTGTAATTATAATTTTATTCATATAAGAAAATAATTATTTTCATATAAAGAGTGTAAGTCTTTGTAATTCTGGCATGTATAATTAATTTTAAGGTAAGATAATATATTTAATTCTACTATCACTCTAAAAGAAATATGATTTATTAAGGTAATTTACTATTTATATGAATAGCGAAACATCTTAATATATTTTTAAATTGTGTTATAATAATTCTATGTTGTAGTTGAAATGGTTCGCATGTATGGAGTTGTAGAGGTCACAAGTTATGTGTCACTTTTTTTAAAAAAAATTGCAAATATTAAAAAAAATATAGGGCTAAGCGTGTGGACTTGGCCTTCAAGCCCATGCGCGACTAACCTGCTACTATGAGTTAGGTGGTAGGCCTGATCGTTTTTAAAAAGTAATTTATTTTCTGTTTTTTTTCTACACTTTTAAAAAAATTACAAGATTCACTTGCTCTTTAGTTTTGATATGGTTCTTAAATATTATTATAAATTTTTATTTTAATTCTAATAATATTCTTTCAATTATTATGTATATGATATAATAATAATAATAATAAAATTGTTCATGAAAATTCAATTAAAATATTTTTTTATTCTTAAAAATTCTAAATAGATTTTGAACATGATTTTATTAAATTTATGATTTGTTTAGCCTTCAATCACATATAAAATATGGATATATTATGTAACAATAATAAAATGTTTGTTTGACGAAAACAATGATTTTAGTTAAAAATCTTTTATTTGCTAAGATAAATAAGTGATATATTGATAAAAAAACTTATTTAAAAAAAAATATATTTTTAGTTTTAATAACAATGTCAAAAAATTTATTCAAATCTTGAGGCCATCAGCAAGAGAATTATTAAATTCATTTGAATGCATCAGCTTGATGTAAGAGGCCATCACCAAGAGAATATCCTTATCATCAAATTGAAAAACAAGAGAAAATTGAGTTTTTGTCTAGGTATATGTACTTTTTTAGCCAAAGTTTTTTTCTTGTAAAAATGAGGAGATATAAATAAAAACAAAATCAAGTTAGTTTTCTTAACAAATATCCCTTTAGATATTTCACAATTTTAATCTGTCTTTATATTTATATTAAGATCTATATCACTGATTTTAATTAACTTAATTACCACTATTATATTTGAAAACTAGAAAATATAAAAGCATAAATCACAAAAGAAAATTAATAAAAAATGATGAAGAGATGGGATTGAGTGATATAAAAAAAAAGTGCATTTGTGATGAAGTTATTATATTGTATTTTCAACCATGCTTATATTTTAACTTTATTATATTAGTGCAAATATTTTATTTGATATATGATTGATTTAATTATTTATTTTATTCTCAAATATATTTAAGGAAATAATTCAATGACTGGAGTAAATTTTAATTTAATTATCCTCTTAGCAATGAATTATCTTTTTAAGGATAATTACAAAAAAAAATTAATATGATTTTGACAAGAAAAAAAATTATTATCTCAAATTAATAAAAAAAAATTAAGACTCATTAAATTAAAGTAAAAATAATGATCTATATTTATTAAGTTTGATGGTAATAGATAAAGTAAAACATACTTTTTCTTCATCTCTCGTCAATAAAATAAAATACAATAATATTCATTCTCTTTTATTAAATATAAATGGAAAAATTACCCTAAATTATACTTGTCTATCAATTTTAAAAAAATTATAGTTTACTTCTTAGATTTTAATACATGTGTAACAATTTATGTCTTATACCTGATATGTCAAAAAAATCAACAAAAATTATTTTATTTACATATTTCTATTATTTTTTTATTTTATAACTAAATAGCCTTTTATATTAAATATTATAATTTTTTCTTTGAATAAAAAAACTTAAATATTATAAACTTTCTATTGAATAAAAACTCATGGCCACCCTCTTCCCTTATTCACCATCTTTTATTTGGTGTGTTTGACTTAAAGGTGTGGTGATTTTTTGTTAAAAATACAATATTTTTTAAACACAAATTAAATTTTTAAAAGCTATAAAATATACTTTTTATTTTAAAAAATAAAAATTACCTCTTATTTAAACACCCTCTTGATCCAACACACGTCATCATTTTCAACCGTAAACCCGCAACCTCACCAAAGCCACAATCTTGGTGAGCCTCTTTCCAGGTCTTGGAAGAGGAACACAGTCTTGGAGCTAGCATGATATGTCTCTATGCATCCGTATGGACCGTATCTCATTTACTCTCACCACATTATGGTACGAAGATGGTCTTATTTCCAGCAACTCAAGCATTCAAACAGGTTGTCATTCAAATAATCAAACAAATTGAAGATATATTGAGAAAGAAAAAAAGAATATATATATATATATATATATATATATATATATATATATATATATATATATACTTCTCAGGAAAAGAGATAGGTTTCAACAACATGAGAAGAAAAAAATTGATTAATAAAAATATAATTTGATTTTGATTTAAGTTCAAAAAAAAATAGAGAACATAATATTTAAAGAGAAAAAAATTGTGTTTGGATGAGAAAAAAATTTTATTTGAGTTTTTGATATATTATATATAAAAGTAATTTATATTTTTTTTATTAAATTTAAAAACTTAGATAAATACAAAATGTATAATTTTTCAAAACTTGATAGATGAAGAAAACTATAGGATGTAGGGTAATTTTTTTTAATATAAATTCATTTTTTTATTATTATTATAATAGTATTTAGTGATTGAATTGAAAATATATTAAAATAATAATTTTTTTAATTTTTAAAATTTATTTTTTACCCCAACAATATAAAATAATTCATAAACAAAAAATATTATCGACTAAAAAACTGCCGAAACCCTGCTGCCAAACAGCTCCAAAAACAGCATTCGAAGATTCGTCAATTTGAAAAAAGAGAGATCTCAAAAGCAGAATCGTGAAGAGCTCACGATCCCGTCAGTTGGGTGAAGTCAAGTGGGTACGTTTCAGTTGAGTTCCTTGATCACTACTCTCTTCTTTGCATTTCATATTAAAATTTAAAGTTTATTCACTTCACTTCAATTCCTTCCTTTTCTTTTGTAATTTCAATGGTCCTTATACTTTCTGGGATTTAATTGATTGACCAAAATTGACAATTGTGCTTTATTTGTTTACTCTATGGAGGCCAACGCTTATGGGTATTCCTTTTCTTTTGCAGGAGTGATTGATTTATCAAGTTCCTTGCCAAAAAAATTAAAATGGTATGGGCATTTTATACCCTTTTGTTTTCATCAGTTTTTTCATGGTTAAAGCAATTCCATTTGAAGAAAAGTGGCACAGATATATCTTCTTCTCTTTTATTGAATGATTGAAAGAATTTGGACATCAAAATTATTATTTTTTCTTTTTTTTTCGGTACGAAAATAATTAATCTTTATTGTCTTCCTTTGTGCTTGCTAAGTAGGTGATAGGCTAGTGTTAGTTACAAGATAACCAAGTAGGAGTTGGCATTTACGGCCATTTGATTGTCCAATTGAGTGTTATAGCTACGATTACTGTTTTCTTTTATAATAATGATGATATGCCTTAGGTAGATTTTCGGTGATTGGTGACAGAAATTTTGTTCATGACCATGTTGAAAATATATGGAAGCTCCCTTAGTGTGGAAACTAGAAAATCTTTGGTCATATTAGCAAAGATTGTTAGCACAACAGATGTCAATCTTGGATGGTTAATGTTGTGAGTTCTGTATCTGTTAACAAGATTCTTTATTGACGGATTTTGTGCTAAGTGGATGCAGTTGAAACTGATATAGGCAATGAATGATGCATGAGTAGCTGAAGAGCCTGAAATTGCTATTTGCTTGGTTGCGTTATTTTGCTGTGCTCATCACTAAGCATTTTTAAACGCATAGACTCAGTTGGTTGAGATTATATTTAGGAGACAGAGAATTGGAACAATTACCCTAAAAAATTTTCATTTTGTGCTCATCACTAACCATGCTGGTTATTCATTCTTACCTATACTCAGGGATGAAGGCTCTTTCTTGTTGCATGAAACTAAAACATTTATACCTTTAGATGAGTGGTGACAGTAGGCAACAACTTGGTGAGCTTGTGAGCATAATAATTTAGAGTTCTAGATCAAAATTTGAGCTGTAGGTGGCCAAAAAACATTAGGTTTCTAAATGTTGAGCCATTGGAACTGTGAGCTTAAACCACCTTAATGCTTATAATGTCCTTGTATGAGAATAATATTTCTACCTTTGTAATGTATTTCTAGATGTATTTATTGCATCCTGTTCAACCATTCAAGATAGGGCCTTAAACTTGGTTTTCACTAGAAACATTATTCTTGCTATTCAACAGTTCTATTTTACTAGAAGTCCTACCAAATGGCCTAGAAAATTATTACAATAAATAAAAAATCATTCCACCAAATGCATTACTTGTTCTTTTCAATGGTTCAAACCCATTTTCATCTGGTCTCTCTACTCTTGTTTGAATTTTACTTAGATTTTTGTATATCTGAGCTAAGTGTAACAAGACAACTGAGTGTAAAGCAATTCCATTTGTAGAAAATGACAAAAACAATGAGTTTTGTCTGAATGCGTCTCTCAATACAAAGTTCCTTCCATTATATAGAACCAAATAGCATAATACATCCATAATTACAAGGCTGATTTCCAGCTCCAACCTAGCTAAATATGGAAACTATATATACAACTATATAATTAGAGCATACAATTAGAATCTTATAATGAATATGGCCTTAAATAATTACAGCCCATAACCAACTAGCTAAATACGAAAACTATATATACAACTATATAATTAGCATACGATTAGAATCCTATAATTAATATGGTCTTAATTAATGTCAGCCCTTATCTGACTGACATCCCCCTTCAAATTGATGTTGGTCGATCAATAAGCATCAATTTGCCAATCAAAAATTGATGGCGTTGTCGGGTCATAGCCTTGGTAAAGATGTAAGCAAGCTAAAGATCAGTGGAAGCATGCAGAAGAGTGATGATTCGAGTATCCACAGCTTCCCGAATAGAATGACAATCTACTTCAATATGCTTCGTATGCTTATGAAAAAAGGATTGGCCGCAATCTGAATGGCACTGGTGTTGTCTCCATAAAGAGGAGTGGGGTTTAGTTGAGAGAAGCCAAGCTCAGCTAGCAGACCACGTAGCCAAACAATCTCAGAACAAGTAGCAGATATATCACAGTATTCGGATTTTGTAGAGGATTTGGACACGCGTTCCTGCTTCTTACTCTTCCAAGAGATTAATGAGTCGCCAGTAAACATGCACATCTAGTAATAGAGCAATGAGTATTGGGACATTCAGCTTGATGAGCATCACTAAATGTAACAACGCAAAGAAGAGTATCGGCAGGAAAGAACAACCCACGACTATGTGAACCTCTGAGCTATCGAATGATACGACGAACAATGGCTAAATGTAGATGACATGGAGATTGCATAAACTTGCTAACCTGCTGAACCGCAAAAGAGATATCAGGTCGTGTGATCGACAAATAATTTAGGCTCCCAACTAGTTGACAAAACTCGGTAGGATTAGGAAGGAGGTTGCCTTCCTCGCGACAATATTTCACGTTAACCTCCAAAGGAATATCCACATAAGAGGTATCCTAAATACCTGCTAAAGTAATCAAATCCTATGTATATTTATGTTGATTTAGGAATATACCAGAGGGATCAGTGTAAACCTCCAACCCCAAGAAGTATGTAAGCGAACTAGGATCCTTTATATGAAACGAGGCTTGAAGATGCAGTTGGAGACAAGTAATCAAGACGGAATCCATCCTGGTAATAACAATATCATCAACATAGACAAGGAGAAGAACAATACCCGTAGATGTCTTGCAAAAAAACGAGGAGTCATGCTTTGCTGAAAAGAAAATTGAAGCAAGATGGCTTGAAATTTATCAAACCAGGCTCGAGGAGCCTGTTTTAGTCCATATAAAGAGCCTTTCAACTAACAGGCATATGAGGAAGAATTGGTGATCACATTGGGAGGTGTTGTCATGCAAACTTTCTTCTTAAGATCACCATGGAGAAAGGTGTTTTTGACATCCATTTGATAAAGCGACCAACCTTGTGAAGCAGCAATAAAAATAACAATCTGTATTTTAGTCATCTTAGCGACTAGAGCAAAAGCCTTCTCATAGTCCGCCTTATATTCTTGTCTATTACCAAGAGTAACCAACCGTGTTTTATATCGATCTAAAGTCCCATTAGAACGAAGTTTGATCTAGTAAACTCTCATACAAGCAATAGCTTTAATAGTAGTTAGGCAAGGAACAACATCCCAGGTATGATTATCTTTAAGAGCCCGAAGCTTATCTACCATGGCATCCCACTAACATTCATGTTTAACTGCCTCAGAATAACATGTAGGAATTGGAATAGATGACAAAGTAGCATGAAATGATGTAGGAGAAAATACATGCCAATCACAAGGACAAGAGTTAGAATGGTGAGGAATAGGGTCAGAATCCAGCTCAATCATGAAAGGCATCGTCTAAATAGGCTTAGATGGCAGGTTGGGATCAAGAAGAGGTAAAGTTAGGCATTGTCGTTCATACACAACTCTAGGCTTGAATTGTTCAGGAGTAGATCAAAGTATGAAGGAATAGGTATCTCAAGAACGGATGCAACATGAGTGGGAAAAAAATATTGATTTTCAAAGAAAATAACATGACGAGATATCCAAAATCTATTAGAGTATGGATAATAGCAAGCATAACCTTTGTGAGAAATATTATAACCCATATAAGCGCATCTAACAGATTGAGTAGACAATTTGTTGCATTCATAAGAAGGCAAATGAACAAAACAAACACAACCAAAGGTATCCATGTCAAGATAGCGAGGATGTTGATAAAGACAATAATAATGAGTCTCAAATTTCATAACACTAGAGGGTAATCTATTATTTAGATGGATTTAAAGGGAACAAAAGATTCAAGCAATAATGTATGAGCAACATCTAGTAGATGATGATTCTTACGTTCCACAACATCATTTTATTGAGGTGTATAGGGGACAAAAATGTTGGGAGACCATGTTTTTTGGTTAAGAAACTCATGAAATTCACGAGACATATATACCCCACCTAAATCAAACATTAACACTTTAATACCTGAAGAAAATTGAGCTTCAACATGTGTAACATATTGTTGAAAGATAGAAAATACCTCAAATTTAGAACAAAAAAAATAAATCCAGGTATATTGGTTGTAATCGTTGATGAATGTAACAAAATATTTCTAATGTTCTTGAGATATAATTAGAGAAATACCCCACACGTCACTATGAACCAAATCAAAACATTTTTCAGCATGAGTATTATGAGAAGGAAAGGAAAGAGACTTGATCTTACCTAATTCGCATGTGGAAACAATCAAGAGAAATATAGGATGAAAATTGATCTTTATTGCCTAACAAATCGGAGTTTATTAAATGAGATAAGACAACAGGGTTAGGATGACCCAAATGTTTATGCCATATTTCACTTTTATGGTTTACAATAGTGCAAGCTATAGAATAACTGGAAGAACGGAAAAGTGCAGAAAAAACAAGTGTCCAACTTTAGACCCCTTCACGAGTACCTTTCCCCACACCTGATCGTGCACAAGACAATCATTACGAGAAAACAAAACATCACAATCGTCATCAACCAACTAGCCTACTAATTAAGATTGGTGGAAAGTTCAAGAGATACAAATACATCTCTAGCAGAGGAATTAACATCTCCTACATTATGAATAGGTAACTGACTACCATTAGCGATCGTAATTTGTAATGATCTCGTACATGGCCGAATATTGTGAAGAGTGTTAGCATAACTAGTTATATAATTAGATGCACCAAAATCAACAAACCAAGATTTTAATGGTAGAAAACCATTACCTTGAAGTCCCAAGGTTATAAAAGCAAAAATAATCATCTACTTGACCACCTCAGGAGTAAGGATAGATGAATCATCAACAGTGAACGATGAAGAATCAACTGTAGCCTGATAGGCATTAGTCCAGTGATTATGAGAACGGATATGAATAATCAACAATGAACGATGAAGAATCAACTGTAGCTTGATAGGCATTAATCCGGTGATTATGAGAACGGATATGACAGTCTCTGATAATATGTCCTGGCTTCTTACAGTGATTACAATACTTCTGCACACAATGGATAGCAATATGTCCATATTCCTTGCAGCTATTACATTGAGTGAATCATGAAGTGCTGCATAAGATCACCTCCTTTTATTAATGTTGTGTGAGTTGGCATGTTGTCAGGCAATCATTACAAAGAAAGAATAGTTATTTTGAATGGAGCCCTATTTCGACTTAAAACCAGAACTGGAGGTTTTGATTTTTCTTACATTTAGAGTGACTAATGACTAGAGATGCCTTGCCGAAACCCCCCGCCCCCTTGCAATTCATTCTTACATATTTACAGATGGAGATTTCATCTTTCTCACTACATGAAACTAAAAGACTTGCTACTGCTTTGAGATGAGAAGTGACAACAGCCAACTACTTGATGAGCTTGTGGGCATACTGATCTAGAGTTTTAGATTAAAATTTGAGCTGTGTGGCTGGAAAAAGTCCTACATGTTGAGCGATTGAAATAGTGAGCTTTATACTATTTCAGTGCCTATAATATCCTTGTATGGGAATAATATTTCTACCATTATGTTGTGCTTTTGATGTATTTGTTGCATAGTGTTCAATAATTCTAGTAAGGCTTCACACTTTGTTTTAAATGGAAGCTTTACTATTGCCATGCAGAAGTTCTATAGACTGGCCCAGAAAATAATTAGAATAAACTATTGTTCCATCAAATGTGTTGCATATTTATTCTAGTCGTTAAAACCATTTTCATCTGGTCCCTCTACTCTCTTGATTGTTTTTTACATAAATTTTTGTACAGGCTATGTACATCCGGGTTAAGCGTAACAAGACAACTTACTTTATCCAGTGTGATCCAACTGAGAAAACTCTGGAGATTAAGCAGAAATTAAATGTCCTTATTGATCAACCAGTTAATGATCAGCGGTTGATCTTAGTGGGAACAGGGGAAGTGTTGGAGGATTCAAAGTCATTGGCAGAGCAGAAGGTAGTAATTACATTCCTTTTGACTGTTATGATGCTATGTTTATGGGGGGCAAGACTCTTAAGATCTAGATTACTTCAAAATGTCATATTCTGGTGGCATTTGACTGTTTGCTATTTTGTTGAGTTTTTATTTGAGATTTTGAATAAATTCACATTTGCCTTTTTCAGGTGGAAAATGATGCTGTCGTGGCACTAACCTTAAGAAAAGGTTGTCCCCTTATCCCTTGATTTTCTTAATTTAGTTGGATACTTAATTTAGATAAGAACTTGGACATGTTCCTTTCTTACACAAAGCAAAGCAGTTAATCCAACTGCCTTTTAGTGTCATTGCATCCTTTTCTATTATTGGAGAGAGTTCAGCCATAGCATATATGACCTTTTTTTTATGAAATGGGCTTTTAACTAATGTTCATGGACCAACTCCAGTATGCAAATTTAGCTAATGATCTGCGACAAGGTCTCACTAAAATAGTTGGAAGTTGTTGTAAATCAGCTTTGACTTTTAAGACAATAGTTCTGAGATGGATACTGGCAACCTGTGTTTTCTTGCCCTTTTTTATGATAGAATAACAAGGTAAAAGTAATGCAGGTATTAGGCTTGTGATTAGTATGAAGTAGTTGCAGCACACTATCCATGGCTTGCATTTTTTGGCCGTGCATGTGTGAAACATATTTTGATTAGGAATTACAGTAATGAAATTTAAAAGATCTTGAGGTGGTTTGATGTTCTTTTTCTTTCATGATTCCAGATGACAATGAGTTTGAGGATGTCAACATTGTGCGGCCTGATGATTTTTACCAGTCTCGTGATGCAGATGGCACAAATTGGTGACCTAACTTGCTAGAAAAATGCTTGCTAAGTGCAGATACAGTTTGCCACTTGCTTGTGGCTTTCGTATTGTTATAGTGCAATGGTATAATTTTCATTTTTCTGTTTTTTTGTTATGATTTTGGTTTTTCTATTTTTACTTGTTTTATAATTGAAAACTTGTTTTGTTGCAAGTGTTATAAAATGCACGGACTTATGCTTACGTTATCCAAAACTGGGGTATTATACGAAACTTTAAATGTCGTGGGAAAAACTGTGGACTAACTGTGGTAAATTTTTTTTTAATTTATTTTGGTCATCATATACTTTTTTTGGCTGATTGCTTTTTTTTTTAAGGCTAAATTCAAGTTTAATTGCTTCAAATTTGTTGAGCAAGGGCAAAATTGGAAAAAAAGGACTAAAGTGAAAAAAATGTTGAAAATATGGTAATTTTGAAATTCAGTTGAAAAGTTATTTTGGTTCTCATACTTTTTAAATTATAAAATTTTGTTCCTTCAATATTTCTAAAATGTAATTTTAATCTAAAATTTTATTTTTTTATTTTTAGTGCCTTCTTTGAGAAGAAAGAGAGAGTGGTTATATTTTGATGGAAGTAAAATCTTAATTGACCTTGATTTTAGCCATGAAAAATGTTAATTTTGATATCAAAGAGTTTTATCGGATAAGTTTAGCCTAGGTTTTTTTTACCCCTTATCTTATCTCATATGGTAGATTTAAGCTCAAGATTTTTTTTAATTTTATGTTGATTTTGGTTTGTTTAAGGTTATAAATGAGTTTATCAACATGTTTGGAGTATTTTCCTAGATTTTTTATGTTAAAATAGATTAAAAATAAAGTTCTTAAGAAAAAATATAAAGTTTAATTTTTCAGTGATCTTGTGGTCACTAAAAATTGAGTTAGGAGACAACATATTATTTATGTTATTTTTTTTATTTGTATTATTTTTTTATTTCAATTAAATAGGAAACAATTATAAAAGGGTGGACAACCCTAATATTGCAAAGAAATAAAAATACAGGGTGTGTGGGCTAAGCCTTTTCTAATGGGCCTAGCATGCGAGTCGAGCTTTTCTATGGGCTTACCCATGTGTTTGGCTTGTTTGTTCTTTATAAATACTTATATTTCGTTATTGACTTATTTCCATTCTTTGTTTTTAAAATTTTTTTTTATTAAAAAAAACCTTATTTTGTTATTGAATTTTAAAAAATTAGATTGAATTTTAAAAAATATAAATAATTTTTTTATTTATAATTATAATTTTTTTGTTGGTGTCTAAACACATATGGTAAATACTTACAATTTTTTTTTTTGCATTAAAAAAAAAATTATTCACTTTGTGACAAAGTGCTAGCCACATAGCTAGTATGGTATTATTCCTTACCTAGTCATGACTCAATCCTCATGTGCACCAATCTTGTACCAGGGCATCTTGAACCTTGTCTCTATTTGAACCATGCCTTAGACCTAAAATTGAGTGTCCTAAACCCAACGTCATCCCAACCCTTGACAACCTCAAACCTAACCTTTAAGCACTATGGATCAGATTCAGTCTCAAACCCAATGTGTTTCAGACTTAAACATGATTGCCCCTTGCGTTTTCATACATAGTCTTGGCCTAACCTTTTATTAATGTCCCAGGACTCAAAACTAAGGGTCTTGAACTTGACCTTCGAATGCCCACCTTAACCTCTTGAGATCTTAAACTTATCTTGACTCGATACTCAACATTTTAAGTATGTATAGAAAAATTATTAGGATTTAAAGTATACTGAATTGACACATATATTTGATGCACTTTTTCATATAGTGAATGAAAGTACATGTTTTTATTATGACTTTCTTAATTGCTAAAAAGCCTTCTGATGGAGAAATTTGATTTTGAAGACGTCAAATAGCTATACTTTTTAAACCATGAGAAATAGGTATTTTTGAAATATTAAATATATTGGTTAAATATATCAAGTAACCAAGGCTAATCCGTGTCATTAAGGAAGTCCAAATATACTACCAATTTGGTCACGTTCCTTTAATTTGAGAATATAAAGAATGACAATCCGGATCAAAGGAGAAAGCAAGCAATAATGAGTCAATATAACAACATGATGTGTGAGAATACTACTCTCACACCATTAGCTTACAAAAATATTTAAGAATAAGTATTACTCTCTGTCATCTCAAAGTTCATCACACTATATAACTTGAGAATAAAATGAGATTTTAAATTTCTTATATATAGGTACCATTACATAGAAATTTACTGTAATAACAAACTTGCATTGCTTAAATATTCACTTACAGTCATAGTTAAATCCATAGACTGCATCAAGTATGAGTGTCCTATTACATTGTTTAGGGCAATACACTAATTTAATACTAACTATAAATGAATTGAACAGTAATTAAAAAATTAAGGTTTTGTGAACATTAACCCTAATTTTTTAATTTTGGGTTTTTTCATAAAAATTTAAATAACAAGTTTCCCACTCTCCAAAACATGTTTGGGGATTTAAAATTTATCAATTGAACATAAAAAAAATATAATTGCTTAGGAATATTATACCTTCAGGATTTACATTTTTAATTTTAAACAATTAATTTATTAATTTTTTTTTGTTAAATCAAAGAAATAAAACATATATCCTAATGATTTAACAATAACTAAACGCACTACTCATAAATTTTGAAATCTCAACTCAAGAAAAGAATGAAAACATACATTTTGTTGCCAAGTTTCGAGAAATCAATGCCAACACCAAATCATGAGAAAAGAAGGTGATGAAAAAGCTAAATTTATGTTTGATTTTGTCTTAAACCATGAATTTATTTTTGGATGTTTCTTCTAAATTTGTGTTTTATAGAGAAAGCGTGAGATAAGAGAGAAGGTGAGCTTGATGAATCAAAATTTAATGCAAGACAAATCAATAAACATTAGATCAATATTTCTTTGTTTTCTTTTTATTAGCACTTTATGGATGAATCAATCAAGACTAGTTTGGTATTTCTTTGGTTTTTTTATTAATATTTTAATTAAATGTTATCAAAATTGAGTTCTTTTTTCCTTAAGTTTTTCTACATTTGTCGTGATGTATTAATTCAACATTATTTAATTGAAAACTAGTATATTGGTATACGCTTCGCAGCAGATCAATATCGATACTTTTTAAAATGTAAAAAAATATTAAGAATATGAAGAATGTTTTAATAGTGTTATTAAATCTAATTAAGTGAGTTAATTTTTAAACATCCCTTCAACTCCTTGCGAGATCCAAGCGTCTTGGGTCTGTCTTGCTATAATGCCAGACTCAAGCATCTTAGGTCTAGTATAACCCAAGCGTCTTCGGTCTAGTATAACCCAAACGTCTTGGGTCTGGCGACCATGCTAGACCAAAGCGTAGCGTCTTGGGTCTGGTGGTCATGCCACACTAAAGATACTTGAGTCTGGCGGCCATACCAGACTCGAGATACTGGGGTCTAATATGACCCAAGCGTCTTGGGTCTCCCGGACATGCTAGACCCAAGATACATGGGTTTGGCAGCCATGCAAGACTCAAACGCCTAAATCTGGTTGTCATGTGAGACCCAAGATACATGGCTCAGACAGACATACCTGATCCATGATACATGAGTCGGGTTATCATGCTAGACCCAAGATGCATGGGTGTGGCGATCGTGCCAGACCCAGACGCCTTGGGTTCAGCATCATGCCAGACCCAAAATACTTGGCCCATGTCACACCCAGGATGCTTGGGTCTGACAGTCATGCTGGACCTAAGGCACTTGGGTCTGATGATCATGCTACATTCAAGGCGCTTAGGCATGTCAAGCCCAAGATACGTAGGTCTGGCATACCCAAGTGCCTAGGTCTAGCGGCAGCCATGCTAGACTCATGCATTTTTTTTTTTTGAAAATATAGGAATTCACTTATAATTGTTCTAAAAACATATTTATTTTATATTTTCATCTTTTTTTTTTAACAAAATATATTTTTATCTTTTCTATATTTGTTTCTTTTATTTTGGGACATTAATCACACGTATCCCATAAATTCACTTAATTTTTTTTATTAATATCTAATTTTAGTGAAGAAATCTTCTATAAAATTGCATAAATTAATATAGTCAATAGGACAATAAGTCATTTACAAATACAATATTTTCTTTTCCTACAACATAATGTATAAATTCAAAAGTTCAAAAGTTTTCTCTTATGATCATATATTTCAAATTTCCGTATATACTAATAGTTATAACATAGAATAAACTCTCATTGTAACAAATTTTGACAATTAGATCATATAACAACATCTTAAATTTTTAAAAAGCATGAACCATTTTAAAAATTGTCCAACACTTTGGTGGAAATATAAAATTAATATTTTCATCCATAATGCATAAAAAAAGAAGTTAATTTTTGAAGATTTAAAATAACTTACTTAGAACTCAATATTTTTTTTATATTCTTTCCCCTTTGAATACAATAAATTTATAAAATAAGTTGGTCAAACAAAAAAGAGTTTGCAATTAAGTTCTATTACATATGAATGAAAATCATGCTTAAATGAAGCAATGTTTGTTTTTACAATTCAACCATACTTTTAAATTTTTTTGAATTTTTTAACCTTGGCACACGAGTCTAGCAACCATGGCAAACCTAAGATGCCTGGGTCTGAAAACCATGTCAGATCCAAGGCACTTGGGTATGACATCCATGTCTAACTTGACAAACAAATATGATAATTGTGCACTTTAGTTGTTAGGAGAGAGAAAGAAAAAGAAAAAACACAAAAAATCTATCACTGGTGACAATTTAACCATCATTTGTCTACACATGTCACACCATATAGAAAAAGATGTATAGCTACGCATTCAGTGATACAATGAATGACCTAATTTAGCTACCGGAAAACGTCACACGTGCCTTCTTAATGGCACGGGCACCACCCATTTGTTAAGAAAAAAAACCAAAAAAACATCTTGTAAAAAAATAAAAAATAAAAATATTATTACAATCCATAATAATAATAAAAAATTAATCTACAATAATTTCCCATTTAGCATTTATTATAATGGAAGATGCTGCAGCATGAAAAGAAATTTCGTAATTGTTTTTGCGTGACGGGAAGCCTGCAACGGGAATTTATTTAACAGTATATTACTCTTCACCTTCTATGTAATTCCGTTGTAGTCTAGTTGGTCAGGATACTCGGCTCTCACCCGAGAGACCCGGGTTCAAGTCCCGGCAACGGAAATGTTTTATTTTTTTTTGGCTAATACAAGGCCAGTATCGTAATTTAGCATTCGAACCCTAGTTACATCTTATAAAAAAGAAGACTAGATTGTTTTCCTGCCCCAGTCCCTCCCGCCTCCCGCAGCAATGGTCTGTCTCATCTCTTCTTCTCGTAATTTCCATTTCTACATCACTGTTGTTTTTCTTGTTGCTGTTGCTTAGTGTTGTTGTTTTTGTTGTGCTTAAATCAGGCTTCAGAGAAGAAACTATCGAACCCAATGAGAGAGATCAAGGTCCAGAAGTTGGTCCTCAACATCTCTGTCGGGGAGAGTGGTGATCGCCTCACCCGTGCCGCAAAGGTTCTTTCCTTTTCTTTTCTTTCTTTATAAAATCAACGAAAACTTAAGTTTCTGCAAGTAAATAAATTTGGAGCTCTCATTTTATTTTTCTTTTTGGTTTGTTAGGTCCTTGAACAGCTTAGTGGTCAAACACCAGTGTTCTCGAAGGGTATTTGTGTTTCTGCTGTTGTATCTCTATATTGTTTATAAAAAAAATATTAGTAATTTATTTTTTTTGTTATATTGAGCAGCTAGGTATACTGTGAGATCTTTTGGGATCAGGCGTAACGAGAAGATTGCTTGCTATGTCACTGTGAGGGGAGACAAGGCTATGCAGTTGCTGGAAAGTGGGTTGAAGGTGAAGGAGTATGAGCTTTTGAGAAGGAACTTCAGTGATACTGGTTGCTTCGGATTCGGTATTCAGGAGCACATTGATCTTGGCATCAAGTGAGTTTTTCTATGTTGCTTGGTTGTTATTTCCATAAATAAATATTGTGTTGGGTTTATTGAAATTGCTTTATAGTACTTGTTATGCATGTATGATGGAATGAATTCAATGGGTATCAATGGATTTTCAGGGCTTTAATGGTTGTTGGCTTAAGAACAGTAGCATCTCAAATGCTTTGAGTTCAAATTGAACACTTCTGTTTATTTTGTAATGTCTTTTCGCACACGGTACTCTATAGTTGTTGTTTGATACCTAATCTGACTTAATAGTTTATGGATAATTTTTTTGAAGAAAGAATAATGCTGTTGTGATTACAACACCTTAGGACTGTCATATTTTGTAATAGTGGATTTAGTTATAAATTAGGTGTACGTGATTCTGCAAAGCACAAGTGTTGAATGACCCTATATTTTGTATTGTGTAGTGATGTAGCCTTGCTTATTTTCTCTAATGTTAAATATAAACCTTCTAACAGTACTGCTTATTATGTGATAATATTGGTTGACATTATATCTTGCACGGTGAATTCCAACAAGAAGCTTTTTGTCTTAGGCTGTTTATACCCTTGTAATTCTACTTTGTTGAAGTTGAATGTGCCAGGGTTTAGTTTGACTTGGTACACTGTTTTTGTAATTCACTTTGCTATTTCATCCTCGTCTACCAGGTACGACCCATCTACAGGTATTTATGGCATGGACTTCTATGTTGTTTTGGAACGTCCTGGATACCGTGTTGGCCGTCGTCGTAGGTGCAAGAGTCGTGTTGGAATTCACCAGAGAGTTACAAAGGACGACGCAATGAAGTGGTTCCAAGTCAAATATGAAGGAGTCATACTTAACAAGTCCCAAAATATTTGATCCTAGTTCTTTTCCCTTGGTTGAGTTAAAAGTTTTTACTAGTTACATTTGGCAGGATTGTGCATCTGAATTTAAAATTTTGTTGATGAGATTTTTGAATTGGTAGCGTCTGTTACACACTACTTGGTTTTCTTGCTCGCCATTTATGCTCACTGGAGTAGATTGTGCAAATATCTTCTTGTGTTCGGTATTCTTTGCCTGAACCGCAGTTTGTTATTTGAGCTGGGCTCCATGATTGTTGTTTATGCATGCTGGGCTGCATGATCATGAGATCATAATCTGTAAAGGGAGAAATTGCAGATGCTGGTCAGCAGTAGTATGCTGGATTCCCTCATTCAGTGAAAAACGGTTGGCAGTGTATTGAACTGCTATGACCTGTTATAGGGTATTTAAGTGATGCGTCTAAGAATGACCGCATATAATGGCTGGCAGATTCAAGTAAGAATCACCAATCTACAGTGATTTTTTTCCTTTAGGTTTTGTTATTTAATTATTTCATGTTTTGTTAATTGATAATTCAACTTCATAATTTGTTTTGCGCTCTTTCCTTTAGGGTTTTTGTGGTCTGAAAGAAAGTCTTGATATTGAGTTGATTCATAATTTTATCAAAGATTAATTTGGTTTGATTGTTAGCAATGATTATAAATGTTAGGATGAAAATTGAAAGTTAGGTGAAATAGCAATTATTTAAATAAAAGATGATTGTTTTAAAAATATGTTGTCCTTAATTTTTTTTTTGGCCATCAAGCTTTTTTTTCTACAGATCTGTCCTTTTACCTTGTTTCTGTTGATGATTCAACTTTATGATTTGTTTATTTCTTATTTATTTGTGTTTATATATATATATATATATATATATATATATATATATATATATATTCTTTTAAATTCTTAGATTTATTAATATTGTTTTTTAGATATTATTTTCATTTAGTTTTTACAACAATTGTCTTATTTTTCAAAACATGTTATAATCAATTTGTTTATTTTTTTTGGTTACTTTGTTGTTGTGGTTCATTTTATATTATATAATTAAATAAAATATAATTTCATAAAAACAAATTTATTGAACTTGTTCGGGTCGACGATCGTTTGTTAAGTTGACCTGATCGAACCTATGTAAAAAATGAATGTCATTTTAATTTATTTTTTAAGTCAAGTTATTTATGAGCTTATTATCTAGTTTGTCATCTAGGCATGTTCGGTATTTCCTTTCTTCCTAGAAACATGAACAGTTGAACACTATATCCTCGTAGGTCGAATAGGCGTCTATCTTGAGCAGAAAGAGTTGTTTATTAGTCCAATTCATCATTAAGAACAGGCTTCAGCACGAGGAGAAAAGCCTTTTCCTCACTTTTAGCTACAAAAACTTCACTTTTATATATCCATCAAGGGTTTTTTTTTTCATGTTGGATTATAGTTATCTCTTCACCAACTCAAGACATATAGAAAGCAAAACTTTCCTGCTCACATCGCAGTCATGTTTTTGTTCGACTTCGTTTGATGAAAATAAAGATGGTTTTTGTCTAACATTCTAGTCTAGTGCATCTTCCAGTGAAGTCTTTATTTTAGCATCAATTATCCTAGATAAGGTAACCACAACATATGAAGTAATCTTCGGTCCTTACAAAAATATTTTATATCTTCCACCAATATTTAATGTGATAGGTTCAAACTCTTCTGCCTATCTATAAAATCCATATTTTCTATTTCAACTCTTTCATTTATCATTTTTTTATCCCTTTAAAAATCACCATTAATTTAGAGGACCCAAATTAAAAGCTTGGTGAAATCGCTTTTATAATTAGGATCTAGTTCAAAATCATTTTTGGTCCTTTTAGTTTTAAAATTATATAATTTGATTCAAAACTTTATTTTATTTATATTTCAGTCATTAGGTTTAAAATAAAAGATAGAAAGGGTTGAATGTTTCCATTTTGTTCACAAAAATAACTACTTTTGGTGTCAAAAGTGTTTCTTTTGACAAGAGGATATAAATATTATTGGGTTTTTATATCGCTTGAAAAAGTAGATCGAGGTTGAGATAAAAAAAAATTTCAAGGTTTTTTTGTTTTATATAAAAATATATATTTATCATGACTTTAACTCGAGAATTGGTTGTTCAAACCAATATTGTTTCGACAAGTACTACTTCGTTAATGAGGATTCTACCTTCACCTTTTATAGTGAATGGTGAAAAACTTGAAAAGTTCAATGAATTGAACTTTAAGATATGACATCATAAAATATTATTTATGTGACAATCTTGAGTTTCGCTAAGTGCTTATCGAAAAATACGCTAAGCTTATCAAATAATAAATTCAGTTCCATTATTGAATTGGCTTTTGGATTCATGGAATCATAGTGATTTTAAATGTAAGAACCACATCTTAAATAGATTGGAAAAAAAAAATACAATATGATGCATATAGTTCAATCAAGAATGCAAAGGCATTTTAGAGAGTTTTGGTTATAAAGTTCAAGGTTGAAGTTGCCGGTATGGATAAGTTCATAATCGATAAATTTTTAGATTTCAATATGGTTAACTCAAGATTTGTTATGAGTCAAATTTAATAATTTCAACTAAGCTTGTATAATATTTATGTAAAAGATATACTTTTAAGTGAATTCTTTCAAATGGCTATAATTATTGGAATATTGTCACCATCTCGGAAAGAATTCAAGAACTATCTTAAGCATAAAAGCAAAGTAATGGAAGTTGTAGACCTTATTTTGAGGATAAGGGTAGAAGATGACAATAAGTTATCCAAAAAAACAAAGCTAACTCTTCTGATATAGCTCCTAAACCAATGCTTAATGAGAAAATGAAAAGTATTGATTACAAATGTTTTATCTACAACAATATATGGTGTCTTGCTAAGGGTTACAGATATAAGGCCCATCAAAGTAATCCAAGAAAGGGAATAACTGCTTAAACTAATATCAACGAGGTTGATTACCTTTCTGATAAAATTTTAGAAATGAATATATTTGCTCTTGTTTCCAAAATCAATCTTACATAAAATCACAAGTAGTGGTGGGTTGATACTGGTAAAATAATACATGCTTGCACCAAGAAGAGGATGTTCTCCACTTACAAAGAAGTGAATGGCGAACACTTGTATATGAGGAATTCATCAATCTCAAAGGTACTAGGTGTTAGTAAAGTCATTCTAAAGATGACTTCTAAAAATCTTCTAACCCTCAACAATACATTTCATGTGGCTGATATTATAATGACCTTAATGTTTGGCTTGTAGGTGAGCAAAAATAGTTATAAATTTATCTTTGGGAGTTCAAATTTGTACTATCTAAAAAAAAAAAGTTCATGGGAGAGGGGTATCTTAGTGATGACGTCTTCAAAATGAATGTAATAATCATTGTAAATATGAAAGAAAAGAAAGAAAATAATAATATCTTTTTTTCTTAGTGACATGTGACATGAGGCATGACAAGTTAGGTCATGTGAATTATAATTATATACAAAGGTTAATAAATTTTAATTTACTACCATGTATTATTTTTTATTAAGATTCATGTAAAATCAAAATTCACAAAAATTTCTTTTCATTCAATTGAAAATAGTAGTGAACCTTTAGGTTTATTCTTTCATATATTAGTGATTTAAAGTATGTGCAAACTAGAGGTGATAAAAAATATTATATTATTTTTATAGATGATTACATGAGGTATTGTTATACCTATTTATTTAGAAGCAAAGATGACGAGACTATTATGTTTAAACATTATAAAAATAAAGTCAACAATCAACTTGATAAGAAAATAAAGGTAATGAGAAGTGATAGAGATGAAGAATACAAAACACTATTTGGTGAATCATGTTCCTAAAATGGTATTATCCACCAAATTAGCTCTCTTTATTCACCTCAACAAAGTAGCATTATGGAACATAAAAACCAAACATTAAAAAAAAAATAGTGAATTCCATATTGATAAGTTTTAGAGCATCTCAGAACTTAGAGGGAAAGACAATTCTAACTACCAATTTATACTTAACAAAGTACCATATAAAAAGCTAGTGAGGACATATGTCTAACAAAAGTGGCAGTACATTATCCCAAAAAGGTCAAGATATGACTTAGAACTGTGGATTGTGTATTTATCAGATTTGTTTATATTAGTAATGCATGTCGATTTATTGTACACAAATCAAATATTGAGAATATCCATCCTAATACTATTATAGAATCAAGAAATGCTATATTATTGGAAGATGTATTTTCATTTAAAGAAACAAATGAAAATAGTTCATTTAAGAAAACAATTGAAGCTAGTCCAAGTAATCATCAACAATCAAAAGATGATGAAGTTTAACTAATGAAGAGGCAAAAGGAAAACACAATATTTGATCTTGATTCTCTAACATACTTGTTAGAAAATGAACCTCAGACATATTTCAAGATAACATTATATCTTGAAGCTTTTTATTAAAAGTAGGCAGTCAATATTGAAATAAAATCTATTATGAATAATCATACAAGGAAACTAGTATATCTTCCTTTAAAAAAAAACCATTAGGCCATAAATGAATATTTAAAAGGAAGATGAAATATGATGATACTATTGACAAATATAAAGCTAGACTTGTTATAAAAGAATTTAAACAACAAAAAGGTGTGAATTATTTTGATACATATTCATCTGTATAAAAAATAATTTCCATACAACATTAATAATCATAATAGCTATTAAAAAACTTCAAATAAATGTAAAAAAAACTTTATTAAATGGTGACTTAGACAAAGAGGTTTATATAAAACAACTTGAGGGGTTTGTTGTTAATGGATAAAAAAAGAAAGTTTGTAAGTTTGTCAAATCATTATATGGTTTGAAACAAGCTCCTAAGCAATTACATGAAAAACTTAACAAAGTTATATTTTAAAATGAGTTTAAAATCAAGGAAGTTAATAAATGTGTTTATGTGTAAAACACGTATAAAGGTTTTGTCATTGTATGTCTCTAAGTTAATGACATGTTAATTCTAGAAAAAAATGATCACATGATCAAATCTACTAAAAAATCTTAACTAACAAGTTTGACATGAAAAACTTAGGTGTTGTAAATGTCCTTACTAAAAAAAAAAAAATAAGACATATGATGGATTGATATTGACCCAAGCTCATTATCTTGATAAAATTCTGGATAAATTTTCTAAAAGCAATAATAGCACTGTCAAAACAACAATTAACACAAGAGTATTTATTTCCAAAAATAAAGGTAAAAGAATGAGCCAATTAGAATTTTCTTGAATAATTAGAAGCCTAATGTATGTTATGAACTACATAAGATCCAATATTGTTTACTCAATTAGCAAAATGATTAGATTTACTATTAATATGAGAATGGATCATTGGATAACAATAAAAAAGGTACTCAAATATTTGAGGTACACAATAGACTATGAAGTATACTATATTGGTTACCCAATGGTACTAGAAGGGTATAGTGATGCTAATTGGATATTTGATACTAAAAATTTAAAATCCACTAGTGGATATATCTTCACACTTGGTGGAATAGCTATGTCATGAAAATCCTCTACGTAAACGTGTTTACAAGATCCATGATGAAATTAGAGTTTATTGTTTTGATAAGCTGGAAAGGAAGTTAAGTAGCTTTTGAGTTTTTTAGAGAGTATTCTGTATTGGCCAAAACTAGTATCAGGAATTTGTGTCCATTACAATAGTCAGTTTGCAATTGGAAGAGCACAAAATAGTATGTATAATGATAAGTCTAGACATGTACATTATAGACATAATATCATTAAGCATTTGTTCTTAAATGGAATTATTTCCTTTGACTATATAAAGTCAAAGAAAAATATTATGGATTCGTTAACTAAATGCTTATTAAGCATTTGGTAGGTTTAAAGCCTTTAAAGATGAAATAATATAATGATGGTAACCATATCTAGTTGATTGAAGATCTCAAGATCTATGTTTAAATGAAAAACTGAGTTATATAACATTCTCAGTAGAATCTGAAAATTATTATTTTCTATATGTTTCTATGATGAAAGTGGTGTTAGTTGCAACATGATAAAAGATGAGTTGTGCTCTTAATGATTTTTATATTTTGATATACCAAGTGGAGTATAGAAGAATACTCTTAATGAAACATAACCTATATGAGTGAGAAATGTGGTCGTTTCCTTTAAAATCTTAAAAATGCAAAATTCTCTAAAACACTTATAAAATCAGGAATTGTTTAGGGTCAAAATAAACACAACGATAAGAACATAAGGAAACTCTAGGTAAAGAATTATGTGAGTTCTATTATCTTGGTTTGCACCAAAAACTAAATAATTCAAGACATCGTGTTCACTATTTAGGGAGTAAATATAGTATTATTTCACTAATGAAAGTTCAAATCCAAAAGCTACCTTTGTTGATGTAGTGATTTACCAAATCAATATCTCTTTATGAATTCTTAGAGTCTTTATACCAGTTAAATAATTTTCATTCAAGTGGAGGATTGCTGGAATTGGTTTTTAAAATATGTAATGGGTTTTTTAATGTCAGATTATATGTGAGGTCTACTTACGTTTAAGATTAAAACCATGTTAGATTTTATGATCCAACATGATTACTTTAACATGGAATATTAACATTGTTTCAAGTGTGCGGCATCGCGATAATCATCCTTCTGAATCAGGATTTTATGGTGTGGAAAAAACAGGGAATTCTTGTCCTTTTTATGGTTTGAAGTCGCCACCTAATATTTTGATCACTAAGAACCCTAACTAGTCTTCAAAGTCCGGATAAGAGGACTGATTGTTTATACTGAGGACAATATCACTCTTAATACATCATATCTAAGGTAAGTTGTATTGTTTATTTGTCTAATTATTACAAAGGCTTTTGTTGTGTTTTCCTATTTATTAATTTGTCTATTGGTCAAAGCAGATCCACCCCAGTAAAGTGGATCATGACTTTATAGATCAAACATAATTATTTTAAAGTCAAAATAATTTTTTTATTTTTTTAATATCGAAAATATATCTTATGTATAAGTTCATATCATTGATATTAAAAGAAAATAAAATGAGAGAAAGAAAAAAGGGTTATTTTATTTATGATGGGCTTAATTTGATTTTATTTAATATAAAAAATATATATTACTTATAAGCTCATAAATTCTAGTATTAAAAATAAACAAATTTGATTTTTTAAACAAAGCTCGGCTTATCATGTAATAGGCAAGAATCCATGCATCGATCCCTTTTCACTGTATATAGTTATTTACAAAAAAAACACAAAGGAATAAATTTTTAATTCCTTGACTATATCACAACTGGACTGGAAGGGAAAAGAAAAATGATCCCATGCACATAACCCTATGGTAAGCAACATCAACTTAATATTAGAAAAGAAAGTCTCAACTTTATAGCGCATAACAAAAAAAAAAGTCTTATTATCAAATATTTATGACAGGATGCAAATCTTATTATTGAAAAAGAAATTGGCAACCTTGGAATAAATACATAGCTAAGGGGGGAAGGTTAGAACGTTATACTTGTGAATGTTTAACACAACTTGTACTCCTTTTTTAAAATGACACTGAATGTTGAGATATTAACATTAAATAATGTTCTTTTAATGGTGCTTTTAAGTGGCTTTTGGGGCTTAAGATCCCACGTCCAATCCAACATATATAGGATTTTTTTTTTATAGTGAACGAGGTTAAGGATGAAAAAGTTATTAGCTTACAATTAGTGTTTATCTCATTGACCTAGGAAAAATGAGAAGGTTCTAGAGCTTGTGAGCTGGTAGAATCTTGATCTTTGAGATTCAAAAGGAGATTATAATTATTGATTATAGCTAAGGAAGAAAGCTTGTTCTGCTATGCAACTGGCAAGGTATGGACACCAATAGTCTCAGATTTTGGACTATTGAGGATGGCTTTTTGAAGAACCAAATTGATAAAATGACATTTTTATAATGTATCTCTTCACAACATAATTAAAACTATCTTCTCTTTTGTAGAAACATTAGCAAAATTACAAAGAGAATTCTTATTAGATATATCCACCAAAAAAATAACATCACATGTACAAAACAAGCATTTTCTTCCCCACTAATGTTAGTTAAATTTTTTCAAAACATATTTTTTAAAAAAAACTTGGGAGGTAAATTATTGTGCATAATTTTACATTAAACAAAAATTCTTAGCCACAATGGCCAGGATTTCCTAGTCATTTATTAATTTTTGGTCATATTGGCCATAAAATTCATAACCAAAGTGGCAAGAAATTCATATCCATTTCCTATCCATCATGGCCAAGAATTCCTAGTCATAGTGTCTTGGATTTTTTGGTCAGTTCATGCCCACAGTAACTAAGAAATCTTGGTCATTATGGTCACGAGGCCTAAACAATCACTTTTTATTTTTTCCTTCTCACTCACTTATTCTTTCTTACTTTCTCTTCACCACACGTCTCTTTCTCGCCACAAGGTTATCCAATACCTTATTCAGCCACACATCATATTTTTTAGTTTCGAAGAGTCAAAACACAACACTGTGCATCGACCATACACACAAGTTTTTTATACTTTATTGATAAATTATCAATAATTACATATTTTTATACAGGTTGACATCACACTTCTAGCCAATGGTCACAGTGCGAACACCAACACATTTTCCTATTTAATTTGTATTGTTATATGTAGAGCACATGCCTTTTTTTTACCAATATGTTATTGACAATCACAAAACTCTTTACCAATAACACGTCATGTACTATAACCAATGGTAGGGACTAACCTTTCAACCAATTAATTATCATACAACACTCCATGTCTTGAGGTGAGCTAACGTGATCAAGGTTTTTAAATATCTTGGGTCACTAGGTAAATAAGATAAGTTCTTATATTGAACATTTTTAAACACAATACATAATCTCTATTTCTCTTAACATTATTTCTCCAAAGCGTTAGCTCTCCTTCTATATTCACTGATTTAAGCATCAAAGAGTTTTTTGTTCCACAAGTAACTTGTCTTTTCAAGAATAATAAAGCCTATACACAAGACATATACTCAATCCAACACATATTGGTCCAAGATCGCAATCTTTGAAAAGCCTAGTTTTTTTGTTAAGTTTTTTCACGACTTCATAAAAAAACACTAACATAGATCAAATTAAAGTGATGGAAAGAAATAGTAGTTTAGAGCATCGAAGCCAAGAATTTTCTCGTTTAACACCTCTACCACTAATGTTTAACCTTCTTCCTTAAAACAAAAGTAAATACTATAAAAAACTACAAAAGCAATTGTCCATCCTCTTTATTTTTATTCACTATATACATGCTAAAAAAACATCACCTTTTACTTTTCATTTCCTATAATGTTATATTATGAAATATTGCAATGCGTCAAGTTCAACCCTTTTTCTTCTTTTTTTATTCTAAAGAAACTATTCATTTTTGGTCACTTTTTTGTTTTTTCAATTTTCATCCTCTTACACTATTTTCACATGATTTGAAGCAAAATAATTTATTTTGGTCTAGGTGCTAAAATATACCTGCATTGTAAAACATTGTTCTAGCATTAACCTGCTACTAAATTTTGCAAGATATGATATGATTTTATCCATTTAAATATTGAAAAAAATAGGGACCAACATTAACAAAAGGAAAAAACTCACTTTTTATCATAAAACTACAGTTTAGTCCTTGTAATTTTTATTTTTTTATGTGTTTCACTTTTAAGTTCTAAACTTCACTTGTTTTACATTTTAATTTCTAGAATTTTAGAGGAGAGAGAGCCATCAAAAATGGGAAAAGAGAGAAAAAATGGTCATTTGACCATATTCTAACCTTTAAAAAAGCCAAGATTCATGTCAAGGGGTTCCTCTTAACAAGAGGAGCTCCATTAAAGTGTTTTTTTTACCGTTTATTTCATCAAAAAAAGTAAATCAAATCTCTAGAAAAAGAAATTGTTTCGTCTAAATTTTGATTTTTTGCATAGATTTTAGAGTAATTTAATGTTATTAATAGATTTATAAAGATCCTTAATGCATTTTCTTTAATGTAATAATGGCTGGAAAATGGGTTTTTATGGTTTGAGTTTTTTAATCCTAACTTTCCGGCCGTTAGATGTAGCCTCTGGTGGCTAGAAAATGAACCAATAAATGATGTGTTATCTGTTATTTTTTATACAAAAATAATTCATCTACATGTTCATAAAGAAATTAAAACCAACTAGGCCTATGTGTGTCTGACATGTTTTTCTTTAGCCAAGTACAAATGGACTTGAAGCTTAGGCTCTTATGTAAATGGCCTTTTTTTTAGAAATCCCTTTTTATCTTTATTTTTTAAAAAAATCTTTTTAAATCAATTAATTAGAATAATATTTAAGTGATTATTCAGTTATTCCATATTTTAAAGAAGAGTATGTCTTTTTTATGATGATATTATCCATTGCTTGGTCTAATATATAAAATTTGTTCATTAATTTGATGGTAATAAAATATTTAATCTCCCTTTTACTTTTTAATATAATTTGCTCAAATTTATTGTTCTTAAATTTATTAATATAGGAGCATAAAAATAATTGATTGATGATTTTTTAATTTCTTAATTGTAACTTGCTTTCACAATCATAATAAATTTTTGTTTAAAAAGTAATACTTCTCATAAAAAAAATATTTTTATATCAAAATAAAAAGGAAATGAATGAGTAAGAAGATTAGGTTTTTTTATTAAAAATATATGTTTCTTCCTTTTGTTTCAAATCATTGTAGTTTTTGTGAATATTTTTCTTATTGTTGTTGTTTTTTATTTAATAAACTATGATACTATTAAAAAAAACCATTTTGTTATAAAAAGAATTGATTATAAAAAGAATTGACAAAAAAAAATTTCTCCTTAATAAGTTTTTAAACTTAACTGAGGTCATAACTCGAGTCACATGTTGGGCAGGTTAACCCAAGTTAATTCATGTCAAATCAAAACAATATTGTTTCAGTATTAAAAAAAAATGTTCCAACGACATTGTTTTTTAAATCAGGTTTTGGCAAAGTTGAGTAAGTCATGGGTGGATTTTCCTGGTTAATCATGTCATCACAAGTCAACTCTCATTCAGTTTTATTTGAAACTCGACTAGAGCCATGTTGAATTGGATTTAATAACTTTGTTAAAATGTTCCTCGCGACAACGCCAAAGAACCCAACTAGTAATAACTAAACATTATATGTGAATATACTTTTTTTCATTCAATTACTTTTTTATTTATGATATGTATTATTAAGGAGAAAAAAAATGCAATGAAAGAGATTTTAAAGAGTAGAAACTACCAACTTTATTTTTTATCTTTACCAAAACGATGCAACTATTAGTTTTTGTGAAAATCAAAAAAAAAATTTCTCTCTCTATAATTCTATAACATTTAACCTATCTTATACAAATGAATATTGGATTTATAGAAAACTTTATGAATTAAGGATTAAGGATTAAGGAATTATATTTTGTCCTGCGATGGGTTAATGTAATAGAAGTTATGGTTATTGTTATGCAAATATGAGCATTTAAGAAAATGACTTTAGAAAATTAGTAATTGTTCAATTGATTATACATTTATCACCATAACAAATATATACAATATTAAAAATAATACATGTTAAAAATCAAGTTTTCAAAAATGATAAATTTCAATCAATATATCATAATTGAATGCATGATGACTTAATCAACATTAGTTCAATATTTATTTGTTTTTTTTCTTTTAGTAGCACTTTATGGATGAATAAGTCAAGACTAGTTCAATATTTCTTTGTTTTCTTTTTATTAGCACTTTAGTTCAATGTTATCAAAACTGAGATTTTTTTCCTTAGATTTTTCTATATTTTTCTTGATTTATTAATTCAACATGATTTAGTTGAAAATTGATCATGTTGTAACATACAAAAACAAATCATATTAGTAGAAAGAGTTTTTGTTTATTTTCTAGAAAGAAAAAGTATTCTAATTGATTTTTTTTAATACAATCATAGTTTTTCTTTTTTTTTTTTTGTAATGTTAAGCCTTTAACATGTGATGCTAAGTTGTAAAGCCAATTTATTTTAACATAATTACAATTAGATAAAATTATATTATTTTTTATTTTTTTATGCAAGTCTAGAAATCCAGCTTGGGACTGACCATATTAGGTCCAGGTTGACCCCTAGAAAAGACCAGATTTAATAACACTGGTTGTTATACAAAATCCACTATTGAGCCATAATAATATTCGATAATGGGCTTTAAATATGCCCAATATCAATGCATGTGATGTGCTCTAAATATATTTGGCAAAATATATTAGTGTTGTGCCTGTATTAAATGACCAGAGGTAGTTATGAAGATGGAGGTAAAGGTCATACCAACATTTTTATTGATGATGGAATGGGCTAAAGTTGATAAGCTAGTGGATGCAAATCCAAATGAGATAAAGAGAAGGATTGATGGTTTTGTTCACATTATTCGTAGATACAAAGCAATTTAGGAAATGGTTAATGTGCCATCACATTATAAAGCATGGCATCCTTAAGGTTGTACAAAAACTAGTTGTAAATGAAAGGTTTGTAGCGATTTTTTGAAAATTTACTTTATGATTGGTGAGCTTGACTTGCTTTTAATAAATATTGTTTTAAAATTAAATTGTCATTAAAGGAATGAATGTAATTAAGAGTTGTGCATTTGACTTAATTTTTTAACAAAATCTCTCATTCTATTTTTTATTATTCTTGATAAATCACCATTTTCTATGATTTGTGGTAGATAAATAAAAACTTATTTAGTTTCCAAGAATTGAAGATCTTATTCAATAGTTAAAAAAAAATTGCCACAATTTAATGCATGAGTGAGGATGACTAATTAACCTTTCATTTCTCTTTGTTCTCTCTACTTATTTCTTTTTTAGGCAAAAAGCTAGAGGATGCAAAAAATTTTCTATCAATCACTAGCATTGTTGAGTATGATAATAAAGACATTTGTTAAAAACACATTGCATTAATTGAAACCTATATATAAAATTGAATTAATTACGAGAGGGGAAGGAGGTGTTAATGATGCTAATGATGTTGAGCAAATAGAAAATGAAATGAATAAGATGAAAGATGAATTACGTAGAGTATGAATTAAGAATCACAATATAAAATTTATCTTAACAAGTGTAAAGTTATTTGTAGTAGCTAATTTAGTGTGTGTAATGTTAATGTTTATAAAAATTATATTATTTGTATTAAAGAAATGAAACATAGTCAATGTATTCCCTAACATAGTCAAAATACATCCAAATTAATATAAATTATATAAAAAGCTAAGAACAAACATGCACACAACAAGAATCCACAAATATTTTAACTTTTCATAGACACATAGCACCTAACATAATAAACATAATGATCCATAATATGACATCCATTTATATCAATAACATTAATATAGAATTCAATAGTCATTAGTCTTCAAAACTTCTTCAACCATAGTAGCTTGTTTGAGTATATTGTTGAGAAGAAGTGTCAGCAACACAAACTTGCATATTTGAAACAAGATTGATTATTAAATGTAAATTGTTTCATTAAACCTATAAAATTATTATGCATGTTAAGAAGAATCACTTGTGTTTGGGATGAGTGTTGATATGAGGATGTACCAGCATCATCTCAATTCTCAGCCATCTCTTCTCCTATGAAAACAATTTAGCCTTTATTTGAGCCTCTACTAGCGACATTAAACTTTCTCCCAACATGTTGTTATATTGCTTGTCATCTCAAAGTTTATCACATTTTATAATTTGAGAATAAAATGAAACTTTAAATTTCCTACATATAGCTACCACTAATCTTTCACATAAATTTACTGTAATGATAAACTTGCATTGCTTAAATATTCACCCACAGTCACTGTTAAATCTATAGATTGCATGAAGCATAAGTGTCCTATGACATTGTTTATGGTTACACACTAATTGAATAGTAATTATATGAGTTAAACAATAATTAAAAAATTTGAACATTAACCCTAATTTTTAATTTTGAGTTTTTTTCATAAAAACTCAAATAAGAACATAAAAAATATAATTGTTTAGGGTTATTTACATTGAGGATTCCTATTTTCAATTTTAAACAGTTAATTTAATAAAAATTTTGTTAAATCAAGGAAATAAAACATATATTCTAATTATTTAACAATAACAAAATGCACTACCCATAAATTTTGAAATCTCGATTCAAGAAAAGAATGAAAACATACATTTTGTTGTTAAGTTCCAAACGAGAAATCAACGCCAACACCAAAACACGAGATGAGAAGATAAAAAAAAAAAGCTAAATTTATGCTTGGTTTTGTCTTAAACTATGAATTTGTTTTGGGGTGTTTTTTCTAGATTTGTTTGATAGAGAAAGCGTGAGATAAGAGAGAAAGAGATGCTCGTGATGTTAATGATGAAGTGAAGAAAATGAAAGATGAATTACATAAAGTATTGATCAGTAATCACAATATAAAAGTTATCTTAACAAGTGCAAAGTTATTGTTAGCAACTAATTTAGTGTGTGCGGTGTTAATGTTTGTAAAAACTATATTGTTTGTATTAAAGAAATTAAACATAGTCAATGTATTATCTAGTATAGTCAAAATGCATCCAAATTAATATCAATTATATCAAAAGCATGCTAATAACAAGTGTGGACACAACAAGCATCCATAAATATTATATTTTGTTATAGACTTATGGTGCCTAACATAATAAAAACAATGATCAATATATGGCATCCATTCATATCAATAACAATAATATAGAATTCAATAATCTCTAGTCTTCAATACTTCTTCAACCATTGTAGCTTGTTTGGGTAAATTGTTGAGAAAACGTATTAGCGGTACAAACCTACATATTTAAAACAACATTGATTATTAAATGTAATTTGTTTCATTACCTATAAAATTATTATGCATGTTTAGGAGAATCACTTTTGTTTGGGTTCAGTGTTGAGATGAGGATGTACTAATATCACATCTACCACTCCCCCCCATGAAAACTCTTGAGCCTTTACCATTAACATTAAACATTCTCCTAACAATGTTAGATCCCCTAGATGTTTATTGTTAAAGAATCAACATCAACATATAAATGCATCTTCTCCTTATTTTTATACATACTAAATACTTATAAGCTCGAGACATCATCAAATATTTAGTTATCTTATGTGAAAAGCCACGCAAATCTAAATTAAAGACTTACAATGTATATGAATAGTATGTCTATGTAAGACATATAGTTAGAGATGTAATTCTTTTCGATGCATGATGAACTCCCATTATGCACAAATATATTTAGCATTTTGTTTTATGCATAGTTATTAAAGTTATAGAAAGGTTGCATATTAATAATAGCAAAAAAGCCCATCCACTAATAAAATATATCAAGTAACCAAGGCTAATCAATGTGATTAATCAAGTCTAAACATACAACCAATTTGGTCATATTCTTTCAATTTGAGAATATAAAGAGTGACGGTCCAGATTAAAAGAGAAAGCAAGCAATAATGAGACAATATAATAATATATGTGAGACTACTATTCTCACACCATTAGCTTCAAAAAATATTTGACAATAAGTCTCACTCCTTGTCATCTCAAAGTTCATCACACTTTATAATTTAAGAATAAAGTGAGATTTTAAATTTTCTAAACGACTAATCTTTCATAAAGAGTTATTGTAATAATAAACATGCATTCCTTAAATATTCACTCACAATCATAGTTAAATTCATAGACTGCATGAAGCAAGAGTGTCCTATTATATTGTTTAGGGTGACACACTAATTGAATAGTAGCTATACATGAATTGAACAATAATTAAAAAATTAGGGTTATGTGAACAATAACCCTAATTTTTTAATTTTGGATTATTTCATAAAATTAAAATAACAAATTTTCCGCTCTTCAAAACATTTCCTGGAGTGTAAAATTTATCAATTGAACATAAAAAATATAAGTATTTAGAGTTATTGAAGGATTCTCATTTTTAATTTTAAACAATTAATTTGTTAAGTTTTTTGATAAATCAAGAAATAAAACTTATATTCTAATGATTTAACAATAAAAAAATGCATTACCTAGAAATCTTGAAATCTCAATTCAAGAAAAGAATGAAAACATATATTTTGTTGTTAAGTTCCAGACAAAAAATTAATGTTAACACCACAACACAAGAAGAGAATATGATGAAAAAACTAAATTTATGTTTGCTTTTGTCTTAAACCATGAATTTGTTTTGAATGTTTCTTCCATATTTGTGTTTGATAGAGAAAACATGAGATAGGTAAGAAGGTGAGCTTGATGAATCAAAAAAACATTAGTTCAATATTTGTTTTTTTAAATAGCACTTTGTGGATAAATCAATCAAAACTAGTTTAGTATTTCTTTGCTTTTTTTTATTAGTATTATAATTCAATGTTATCAAAATTGAGTTTTTTTTTCCTTAGATTATTCTACATTTGTCTTGATGTATTAATTCAACATTATTTAGTTGAAAATTGATCATGCTGTAGCATAAAAAGAAATTTCGTATTTGTTTTTGCGTGATGGTAAGCCTGTAACGGGTGATGCTAAGGTGTAAACACTAAACAGAATTTATTTTAACATGTAACATTTATTTACAAATATATTATTCTTCACCTTCACCGCAATTCCGTTGTAGTCTAGTTGGTCAGGATACTCGGCTCTCACCCGAGAGACCCGGGTTCAAGTCCCGGCAACGGAAATGTTTTATTTTTATTTGGCTAATAAAAGGCCAGTATCGTAATTTAGCATTCGAACCCTAGTTACATCCTATAAAAAAGACTAGATTGTTTTCCTGCCCCAGTCCCTCCCGCCTCCCGCAGCCCGCAGCCCGCAGCAATGGTCTGTCTCATCTCTTCTTCTCGTAATTTCCATTTCTGCATCACTGTTGTTTCTCTTGTTTCTGTTGCTTAGTGTTGTTGTTTTTGTTGTGCTTAAATCAGGCTTCAGAGAAGAAACTATCGAACCCAATGAGAGAGATCAAGGTCCAGAAGTTGGTCCTCAACATCTCTGTCGGGGAGAGTGGTGATCGCCTCACCCGTGCCGCAAAGGTTTTTTCCTTTTCTTTTCTTTCTTTATAAAATCAACGAAAACTTAAATTTCTGCAAGTAAATAAATTTCGAGCTCTCATTTTATTTTTCTTTTTGGTTTGTTAGGTCCTTGAACAGCTTAGTGGTCAAACACCAGTGTTCTCGAAGGGTATTTGTGTTTCTGCTGTTGTATCTCTATATTGTTTATAAAAAAAAGATTAATTTATTTTTTTTGTTATATTGAGCAGCTAGGTATACTGTGAGATCTTTTGGGATCAGGCGTAACGAGAAGATTGCTTGCTATGTCACTGTGAGGGGAGACAAGGCTATGCAGTTGCTGGAAAGTGGGTTGAAGGTGAAGGAGTATGAGCTTTTGAGAAGGAACTTCAGTGATACTGGTTGCTTCGGATTCGGTATTCAGGAGCACATTGATCTTGGCATCAAGTGAGTTTTTCTATGTTGCTTGGTTGTTAATTCCAATATTAAATATTGTGTTGGGTTTATTGAAATTGCTTTATAGTACTTGTTATGCATGTATGATGGAATGAATTCAATGGGTATCAATGGATTTTCAGGGCTTTAATGGTTGTTGGCTTAAGAACAGTAGCATCTCAAATGCTTTGAGTTCAAATTGAACACTTCTGTTTATTTTGTAATGTCTTTTCGCACACGGTACTCTATAGTTGTTGTTTGATACCTAATCTGACTTAATAGTTTATGGATAATTTTTTTGAAGAAAGAATAATGCTGTTGTGATTACAACACCTTAGGACTGTCATATTTTGTAATTGTGAATTTAGTTATAAATTAGGTGCATATGATTCTGCAAAGCACAAATGTTGAATGACCCTATATTTTGTATTGTGTAGTGATGTAGCCTTGCTTATTTTCTCTTATGTTAAATATAAAGCTTCTAACAGTACTGCTTATTATGTGATAATATTGGTTGACATTATATCTTGCACGGTGAATTCCAACAAGAAGCTTTTTGTCTTAGGCTTTTTATACCCTTGTAATTCTACCTTGTTGAAGTTGAATGTGCCAGGGTTTAGTTTGACTTGGTACACTGTTTTTGTAATTAACTTTGCAATTTCATCCTCTTCTATCAGGTACGACCCTTCTACAGGTATTTATGGCATGGACTTCTATGTCGTTTTGGAACGTCCTGGATACCGTGTTGGCCGTCGTCGTAGGTGCAAGAGTCGTGTTGGAATTCACCAGAGAGTTACAAAGGACGACGCAATGAAGTGGTTCCAAGTCAAATATGAAGGAGTCATACTTAACAAGTCCCAAAATATTTGATCCTAGTTCTTTTCCCTTGGTTGAGTTAAAAGTTTTTACTAGTTAAATTGGGCAGGATTGTGCATCTGAATTTAAAATTTTGTTGATGAGATTTTTGAATTGGTAGCGTCTGTTACACCCTTCTTGGTTTTCTTGCTCGCCATTTAAGCTAACTGGAGTAGATTGTGCAAGTTCTTTGCCTGAACCATGGTTTGTTATTTGAGCTGGGCTTGCATGATTGTTGTTTATGCATGCTGGGCTGCATGATCATGAGATCATAATCTTTAAAGGGAGAAATTGGAGATGCTGGTCAACAGTTGAAGCTGGATTCCCTCATTCAGTGAAAAACGGTTGGCAGTGTATTGAACCGCTATGGCCTCGTATAGGGTGTTAGTGATTCGTGTAAGAATAACAGAATATAATGGCTGGCAGATTCAAGTAAGCATCACTAATTTACAGTGACTTTTTCCCTAAGGTATTTTTTTGTTTAATTATTTCATATGAACAAAATTTGTTAAGTTAGAATTGAATTTTATAATTTGTTTTGTGCTCTTTGCTTTTGGGTTTTTGTGGTCTAAAAAAAAAGTCTTAATATTGAGTTGGTTCATGATTAATTTGGTTTGATTGATAGCAATGATTATAAATGAGAGGATCAAAATTGAAAGTTATGTTTTATGTTTTTAAATGACAATGGGTTTTTTGAGTGAGGTTGTAAGGGTGTTGTTAGCCTGTTTTGAAAGTGGTGGTTAATTTTTTAAAAAGTGTTTTTAAATCAGAAATATATTAAAATAATTTTAAAATATTAAAAATATATTAATTTAAAACAAAAAAAAATATTCAAAATTTTTTAAAAGCATTGAGAGTAAAATTAGGTTTTTGGATAAAATATAAAATAGTCTAATTTTCCAATTATTTTTATTGTGGCAAAATTTTAGACATTGATAGTTGTGTTAAAAAAATCATCGATTCATTTAGAAAAGTTTTTAAAAAAAGCCCACACATTTAGATTTAATTTTATATAGAGTTTTATGTCATAGATTCTTTCCTTTTTTATTTATTTTTTATAAATTAAATAATTTAAATAATATATATTTCTTTTAAATTCTTAGATTTATTATTATTGTTTTTTAGATACTATTTTATTAAGTTTCATTTAGTTTCTAATGTTCGATAACAATTGTTTTGTTTTTTCCTAAACCTGTTATAATCAATTATTTTATTTTATTTGGTTTCTTTTTGTGTTCACTAATTTTTTTTATAATTAAATATAATATAATTTTATAGAAATAAACTTATTGAACTCAGGCGAATTTATAATTGGGTTATAAGTTTGTTGGGTTGTCTTGATCAAACCAATATATTGTTAGTTTAATATTAGAAAAATGAATGTCATTTTAAATTTGTAGTTGCGGACTTTAACTGAAAAAAAAAAGGCTTTTTTCGTAATTTTAGCTGCGGGAACCTCACTTTTCATGTTGGATTATAGTTATTCCTTCACCAACTCAAGTTGTATAGAAAGCAAAACTCCATCAGAAACATTTCTCTAAAACACCGCAATCATGTTTTTGTTTGACTAGTTTAATGAAAATGAAGATGATTTTTGTCAGACATTCTAGTCCAGTGCATCTTATAGTGAAGCCTTAATTTTACCATCAGCTATCCACATAAGATAACCACAACATATGAATTAATCTTCGGTTCTTATAGAAATATTTTGTATCTTCCACCAATATTTATTAGGAAACACCAATATTTTGAATCAAATTATATAAACTCTTGTGCCCATCTTTAAAAACCATATTTTCTATTTCAATTTTTTTATTTTTTATTTTTATCCCTTTAAAAATCACCTTGTAATTTAAGAGATCAAAATTAAAAGCTTGGTGAAATGGCTCTTAGGCTTAGGATCTAGTTCAAAATTATTTTTGGTCCTTTTAGTTATAAAATTATATAATTTGATTCAAAACTTTATTTTATTTATATTTCGGTCATTAGGTAAAAGAGAAGATAAAAGTGGTTGAATGTTTCCATTCTACACGCAAAAATGACTAAATTTGGTGTCAAAAGTGTTTTTCTAGAGGAGAGGATATAAATATTTTTAGGTTTTTATATGGTTTGAAAAGGTAGATTGAGGTTCAAAGAGTTTTTTTTCAAGGTTTTTTTATGTTTTTAAATGAAATTGGGATTTGTTTTAGTAAGGGAATTAGTTTATTAAGGTTGTAAGAGTGTTTTCAGATGTTTTTAGGTAAAAATAGATTAATAATTATGATTTTTCGGTAAAATATCAAATAACTTAATTTTCTAACCATCTATATGAAGACTAGATTTTGGACAACAACCGATGATTACTTTTTTTTTCAAAAATGAAAGTCATCTATCCATTTTAAAAAAGCAAAAAATATCATGCCAAAGGCTAGGCATGCTCATGCATCTAGGCTTGTTTTTAAAAGCCTACGTGTTTGGGTTGTTTTTTTATTTGATTTGATTTTTCATAAATTAAAAATTTTAAATAATATATATATATATAGTTTTTTTTTAATTTCTAAAACTTATTCATAATGTATTTTAGATATTATTTAATTAAATTCCATTTCATTTGTACATTGTTCGAGAACAATTTTTTTTTTACAGCCCATCATAACCAATTTTATTTATTTATTTATTTGATTACCTTGTTATGGGCACTGGTTTTATATTATATAATAAAATAAAATAAATTTTTAAAAAACAAATTTACTGAACACAGTCGGGTCTATGACCTGAGTCACAGGTATGTTAAGTTGATCTAAGTTGAATGAATGTGTTGTCACCTCAATATTAATAAAATGAACGTCGTCTTCAATTTTTTTAAGTCAAGCCAAGTTTATACCAATCTTTTGGGTTTGCATTAAACTCATCAAATTGACCGAGTCATATTATGTTAATTCTTATATGGTTTAATTTGAAACCCAATCTAGATAAGGATTCAAGTTGGAAGTTTTCAAGGATAACCAGCCGAATCGAGTTAAAGTTTTCCAAAAAAAAAAACAATTTAAAGAGACAAAAGGATTCTAGTTAGAGAAGTATCTTTTTTATCCTTATATTAAATTGTCATGATTTGTTTTTTCTTGCATGTCTTCTAGATACATTTTGTTTTTATTAGATAAACGACATGGAAAAAATAATTATATTTTTTTAAAATTAAATATATTAATAAGAAAAAGAAGATTTTTGCTAGCAAATTATTTAGTTTCAATCAAATTTAAATTATCGTTTTTCTTATAAAAAAATTTAGTGCCATGTAATTAAGTTAACAAATTAAATGGCTTCTCGGAGCGGATTTTTATATATCATTAGAAGTTCTTGTTTCTCATCTTCACAACATGTCTCTATTTTTTTTAGCATTAAGATCTTTTTTTATCATTTATTCATTATTAAGTAAGTAATCCTCCTTTTATTTTTTTAAACATATGCATCAAACTTTAAGTTAATAATTATGATTTTTTTAATTGCTTGAAAAAATATTAACAATACTCGAATATTTTTTTTAATGTTACAAAAAATTAGCTTGACCTACGTGTAGTGTAGGCAAATTATCTAGTTTGTCATCTAAGACGTGTTTGGTATTTCCTTTCTTCCTAGAAACATGAACAATGTATCCTTGTAGGCTTGTAGCTCCAAGATGAAAGTTAGAAGTTCAACCCTTTAAGTCTCTCTCTTGAGCAAAAGAAAGTTACTTGCTAGTCCAATACCCATTTAGAACAAGCTTTGGGCCGAGGAGAAAGGTTTGTTCCTCACTTTTAGCTGCGAGAACTTTATTTTTATATTTTCACGTGGTTTTCTTTCTTATTATATTATAAAAAACTCTTAATAAAAATATCATTCCTCTCATTCTTTTTCTTATTCTTTAGTTTTGTTCTTATAAATTAGCTACCATACTTTATCCTTCTTTTTCAACAATTGGTATCAGAATTTAGGTTTGATTATTTAACATGGTCAATTAAAACTTTCCACTTCAATGTTCTATGTTGACAAATGATAACTATCAAACTTGATGTATTCGAGTAAAAGCTTAGCTAGGTTTCCAAGATGCAAGGGAAACATTTGAAAAATGTTTTAAAGATGGAGCAACGTTGACTTCAGCTCAAAAAGAGGTTGTGCAAAAGACATGAAGAAAGGATCAACTAGCACTAACATATGGATGACACCACTTTTGAGATAGTGGTCAACGCAACCACCGCTAAACAAGCATATAAAACATGTAAAACTCCATCAAAATTACATAAAAATTATTACAATTAGTTTATAAAACATGTAATGGACCTTTTAAAGGTAAAATTATGTGTCAGGACCGTTTATATTTGGGGTTAAAACCATGTTAGATAATGAAAATAAAAATGATTTTTATCAAACACTAGATTCTAGTGCATCTTCTAGTGAAGCCTTATTTTTACCATCAACTATCTTCGATAAGGTAAGCAGAATATATGAAATGATCATTGGTCTTTATAAAAATATTTTGTATCTTCCACCAATATTTAATAGGAGAAATTCAAACTCTTGTGTCCATTTCTAAAATCCACATTTCCTCTTTTGTTTTTTAATTTTTATCCCTTTAAAAATCATCTCGTAATTTAGAGGAAATCTGAGGAGAAAAAACCCGACAGAAGTTGTTAACTTGTTATGGCATCCAATGTGAATTTTACCCTGCTTTTATTTTTTTCTTTTAAAATTAAATTTTTTAGTATTTTTTAATTGTTTTGATTTGTTAATATCAAACATAAATTTTAAAAAATAAAAAATATTATCCTAACATATTTTTAAATATAAAAAAGAATCACTGCCACAACATTAATCACACTATTATAACTATCCATGAACCCATAAAAAAAAAAAAAAAAACACAATGGGTGAGAATCATGGACTGTTTTACAAGCATGAAGAAACTAATGTGTTCATTTTGGAATCTTCGTTTTTTCCAAATAATCAGTAACAGTAGCTCCGCTCCATACCACATGGGGATTTGGGACTGGTAATAACTTGATGGTGGAATGTCTCCACGACAAAACGGAACACATCAATCAAGCCAGCTTATCTCTTTTGGAGAAGTAAAATCCTAGCTGATCTCACGAGAGTGTAAAAAAAAGACAAAAAAAAAAAAAAAAAAAAAAGAGGACTTGCTGGGGGTACCTTTAAGACAAGCAAGGGCTTGACTGCAATGATTGTGTTGCCCGTGCATGCTTTTGGTTTCTTTGCTGCTTTTATTCATGGAAGATCGTGCCTGTCTGAGACAGCACAGCATAAATTTGCATCTTTTATTTTACAATTTATTTATTATTCATTGTAACTTAACTAAACAAATTATCTTTTTATTATTAATTGCGTGTACTTTGTGTAATTATTATCCGAATTATCTCATTATGTCATGAATTTGAACGCATCACAGTTACAGTAACTTCATCGAAATTGCCTTTAAATGAATCATCATTATCTTCCTCTTCTTTTTTGCGATCCACATTGAACTTTTTTACCCAGTAATGATTGGCTTTGAAAAGGAAGAAAAAAGCCCTCATCTTCTAGACTCTTTTATTTTTACATCATAAAAAAGTTTTTAAAAATTAATTTTTTGATTTTTTATTTACATCGTATTAATTTCTTTATATTTTTAGATAATTTGTTGTGCTAACATAAAAAAATATTATTTTAATACATTTCTAAATAAAATATAATTTAAAAAATAACAGCTTATTAAATATTTTTAAAAAATAAACAAATATATGTGTCCCACCAGAGTGAACTGTGGTCAAGGACGAGTGAAAAGCAAGAGTCCCCGAAAGAAGGGGGACAAAGACCCTTGTCTTAAGCTGAAAGTTACATGACATACGATGTGTCTAAATCATCCCTCAGTATAATCTGGAGGTAAACTACTTGGACGCGGCTACGGCCGCGTTTCTAAAAAATTTGAATTTTTTTTTGTTAAAATTTAATATTGCTTGTATGTTCTTATTTTGATGTATTGATGTCAAAAATAATTTTAAAAAAATAAAAAAACATCATTGACATACATTTTAATACGAAAAATTATTTAAAAAGCATAACCACACTGTCAAACACGATCTTCAAGGCAACTTGTTTGTTGCCTCGATCTTAACGGTCAAATCTTGGAAGGATGACGTGGTCCCTTGCATCAGAAAAAATGGGTCCAAAATGCCTTTTGCAGTTCACAAGATATAAAGTACTAGATGGTCAAGAGTCAAGACAAATGGGGGTTTGTATTTTTTATTTTTTTTTTTGCAGAAGCGATGGAGCAAAAATAAAATATTCTTTAATTTAATCCTTGTTTTTGTGTCAATTCGACAAACAAGCCCTTATACAAAACAATCTTCAATTTACCCCTTTATTTCTCACATCCCATCAATCCAAACTAATTGAAACAAATTGCAAGCAATGTAGTCTCTCTTTATATTATAAAATAGCCATATTTGATTTATAATTTTGTAGAATTGGATTTAAAATAAGACGCATATAGAATGAATAATCTTGACATAAGGTTTTTTACAAAGGCTTATTTGCTGAATTGATCCGAGCACAAGAGCTAGGTTGGTGTTCGCACTCATTCTCATGGCTAGGGCTTTTGGAGTTTTGATTGGTGTCTTACCCGTCTATAAACTATTTAGAAAATCTAATTGTATTTTAATATATTTGATATTGATACAATTATTCATTAATAGTAACTAATTAACTAATACAACTTCAATAGAAACATTTTTTCTTCATAAAAATATATTAAACAAATTCTTAGCTCTTTTGACCAACATGTAGGAATAAGTTTTCAACTTAGAAATGCTAATTTGGCTCTTCAACAGAGCTCTTCTTTTCTAGCTATAAAAATGAGGAAGGAAAGTCGAAAAAATTATCTTTTCTTTTTAGCTTTTTTTTAGCTCTTCCTTTAAAAATATCCTTCTAATTCTTATAAAGTAGAAAGTGTTTTAAGAGTTGTTGTTATATACTTTTTTAATAATTTTAATAAAATGATATAAAATATAAAAAAATTATTTTAATATATTTTTTTTAAAAAAAAACATCTTCCAACCACCGATGTAAAACAAACTCATCGGCAATAAGTAAAGAGCTGTAAATAGAACTTTTCCCTTTCAGCTTGAAAGCAATGGCCCACTAAAAAAGAATGGAGGTATAACACAATAATGGTAGCTAGTTCCCTAAAATTTCATTTTAAAAAAAAATTTAAATTTTTTTTTTTATGTTTTGCATCGTTTTGATTGATTGATCTCAAAAATAAATTTTTAAAAATAAAAAAATTATTTTAATACATTTCAATATAAAAAATATTTTGAAAAATAACCGCAACCACATTCCCAAATAGATAAATACAGTAATACTAGAAAGAGATCCTAAGCTTCTTTCTTCTTTTTTTACCAAGATTTACTCATTAAATGACAGTGTTTATTATAAAAAACATTCAAATCGTGAAAGGTAATTCTTATCAAATTTAATATTAAGATTATAATTATAAATTGAGTAATTGATAAAATTCTAATTACATGATGACACGTCACTTAATAAATAACTATAGTTTTTAATAATTCTTGGACACCTACAACATACTTTAATTCTTTTTCAAATTGAGATTAAATTTAGATTCTATGTGAGTGTTTGAATTATTTGCTCCTTAATTCATATTGAACTTAAACCTCCCTTTTCTTCTGGCCCATTGATCAAATGAAGTGCTTGAACTTCAAATAAGTTGAGATCCATCTTAAGAACTTTTATTATTTATTTATGTGTTTTCATGAATTTATTCTTAAAAATCAAATCGGTTAGAAATTAAATTTCTTATTTAACTCTGGTTTAGAATTTTTTGAGGTGTGAATTTTAAAAATTAGACTAACTTTAAGATGTTTGCTTAGTTATTTTTTTTAATCTTATGTTTTTTTTAAATAAAATTTTGCTTTATTATGTTTTTATTTGATTTTTATAGAGTTAGTCTTAGATTAATAATCAGAGTTACAAATTTTAAAGGTTAATATTTGATGCATTAAAAATTGATCTTCATGCTTTTCTTTTATTTCCTTTCAAGTGATTTTTTTTATTTTACAGTATTTTTCTACGAGTTATCCAATCTTATATTCATTGTCATTGAGTTTATAAGTTAACTTAGTTTATAAGTATATTGACATAATATTTTATTTTTAAGAAGTTTGATAATTTATTTCTATGTCCATTTAAAATAACATTATAATAAAATAAAACTATGTTGACATAATATTTTCTTTTAGAAGTTTGATAATTTATTTCACTGTCCATTTAAAATAACATTATAATAAAATAAAAGTATGTTGACATCAGTGTGGAAGTGGCTCAAAAATCACAACTTTCAAAACAGCTCCAAACTCTTGTACTGTAACATTATAAATATAACCTTTTGGGAGTTCCTGGCAGCCGGAAATAAGCAGGCTGTTGTTGAGCAATCGTGTTTGGTCAACTAAGAAGATTACGTGTAAAAAAGATTAGAACAAGTCAAACCAGAGAACCACTAGTTCCTACAGTATGTTAGCCCGCATGCTATTTATTTTTTTCAAGGTTGTCAATTCCATTTTGATAAGTGTTTTGTTTTTTAATTGGAATGGAATGTTTCAGTTTCGAAGTGTTTCGGCGTGCCATTTCGAGGTTGTACTGTTCATATATATATATATATATATATATATATATATATTCAACAAACATAATTCAAATTCAAGATAAATTAATTATAAATTATGCAATACAAACATAATGCCAAACAAATATAATTTTAAAATTTAAAATATTTCTAAATAGTCAAAATTAAATAGATCTTTAACTTAAAGTAATTCAACTTAAACAAAATATCAAAATATTATGAAAGTAAAATGTTTTAACACAAATATTTTAAATATAAAGTTAGGTTAATGTTATCAAGGCTAATGGAATTTAGCATTCTTTGTTTTGCTCAAATTCCTACAAAGTATAAACATGAAAAAAACAACATGAATATAAACTATATATATTAGTGATAAATCTAATTTTAAAAAATTAATATCATTGTTAATGAAAATAGTAATAATAATTTTTAATATTATTTTTAATATCATTGTTGTTGAAAATTGTAATGAAAAAGAACTTTTTATAATTGGGTGGTTTAATTAATTAAATTTGATTCAATGGCTTTCAAGAGCGGAACGGAACATGTGGAATGAAATAGAAACGTTCTGGGTAGAATTTAGCTGAAAAATCCAAAACAAACTGAGATTTAAAATAAAATAAAATTTATTCCATTTTATTCTGTTTTTTAAATTAATATGAAATATTTCAAACAAAACAAAATTTACAACCTTGATTTTTCCACGTATTAAGTATTGACCAAGTCTCCAGCTGCTCAAAAAGTCGCTAACAATCATCATAAACAGATATCAAAAGGATGTGGACAATCGCCTTTATTAATCATGCGTCCTAGACAAAATCCGTTGCCGTACTATTATATTAAAAAATATACTAAAATATTTTTTAATTTTAATAAATTCAATTTTCAACAGTAAAGGTGACAGTGGTTTAGAAATGTGATTATGAAAAATTTTTATAGTGTTTTTTATTTATAAATATATTAAATTAATATTTTTTATTTTAAAAAATTATTTTTAATATTATCATATTAAAATCATCTGAAAATACTAAATAATTATTTTAAAATAAAAAAATTTAAAACTTTTTAAAATATATGCATGTAAAGTCTTCATAATTATTTTATTCACCTTTTTCCTCTGGGTCTTTTGTACTGGGATTTTGTGAGATGGCTAGTGATGCTAGCTAGCTAGCATCATGTGGTTAACAACTTCCTGTGGAAAAGGTGCGCACCAGACCAATTTCCAGACAGGAACTTGAGGTTAGGACAAGACATGGACATAGACATGGAGAGAGGATTGGTTCCTTCCCGGAGGCGAAGAGAGAATTTTCTATGACGACACTGATGGAAAATGGCAAGCCCTTTAAACATTTCTTTTATGACTTCAATTCTGCTATCTTTTTCTTGATGATTAATTAAACTACAATAAACCCAGCAGAGTAGTGATTTTACCTGTATTAACAAGTCAACTGAGTAATGATGGAGTCCACTCTCTTTAAGTAGAATAATAAATAAAAAAACACGCCTCCCAAAGAGGAAAAAAAAAGATAATTTTTTTTAGTGTCAAATTTGTTCTTCAAAGTGTTGATTTGTCTTGAGTAGTAAAATTAATTTTTTTTTACTAAATTGAGTATTAATTTAATGTCAAAATATTTTTTCTATGAGAATTTCATAGCAAGATAATTAAAAAAAACTATCAATGAATGAAATAAAAAAAAAATTAAAAAAAATATTCTAGTTTATAGTATTTTCTCTCTTGTACTCTTGATCGTTTTACTTGGTTTTTCTTATAATTATTATTTTAATCTATCTCTCAAAGAAAGAAAGGGAAGTAAGTTATGTGGGGCGGAGGGATGGTGGCTCATTAAAATAGTGTTTGATATCATAATAGTTTGTAAAATATTTTTTATTTTAAAAATGTATTAAAATTATATATTTTTTATTTTTAAAATTTTATTTTTAATATCAGTACATAGAAATAATTTAAAAACATTAATAAAATTTGATTTAAAATAAAAAATGAAAATTGCAAACACGCAGAAGTAATAAAAATGCTCTAAGTGTACAAATATCGGGTTCAAAAGTTTGTTATTGCTTGATATTTCTTTGAATTGTCCTATCTATCTGTGGACTTTGGAAATTGATTGGCCCTTAATGTCATTGTTTCTACATTATAATATGGTAATGAGTTAAAGTATTTTTTATTTAGAAATATATTAAAATAATATATTTTTTAAAAAAATTAATCTTTACATTATTATATCAAAACAATTTAAAAATATATATATTTTTTAATTTTTAATAAAAAAAATTAAAAAAATTAAATATTTTTAAAAACACAAGTTGGATAACGTTTTAAAAATTCCAGCACGTTACAGCTACTATTCAGCAGGGATTTGAGACCATAAATTTCGTTTAATTTTTGTTTTTGTAATTGCATGAAACTTAACAAAGCAGATTAATGAATCGTGTAATTAATTTCTTTTTTCTATTTTGACATTATAAAACAATATGTGTTTGATTCAGACAAATTCTGGATTAAGATCTTGTTTTACTCTATTCCAATCTAGCTTCAAGCAGTGATTCATGACCTGCTTTTAATTAATATTGGATTCCAATGCTTTGACTATTCCACAGAAAATTCAAAAGAACTTACAAGTTTTATTTTTAATTTATTTCAAATGTTATTTTTATTTATTTATTTCCTCGAAACTAAAGACAGTTTTAAGGTATTAAGTGTGTGTTTGATATTTAGTAGTTTTTGCAATTATATTCTTTAAAAAATATGTTTAGTTAAAACTACAAAGTGATATATTTTTGTATATAAAATAAATAAAAAATATGTTTTTATAAATAAAAAATATATTATTTTAAATTATACAAAATTAAAATTTAAAACACAATTATAAATAAGATCCAGTATAAATAATAAAAGATACTATAATAACAAACATTCTCTGGAAAAGCATTTTAGGCTTTAAATGAGTGTTAGAAAACAATTAATTACTACTATCAAGAAAAAAACAATGAGTTACAAGGTAAAAAGAAAAAATTTTAAAAAAATAACAGTTATAATTTAATTTAAATTTGATGGATATTAACCCAATTCAAACAATACTTTTTTTTATATATAAATAATAGATATGATATAAATATTATAAAATTCATTATGAAACTAATATTTTTTTTTGAATATTAAATAATAATTTAATAATAATAGTATAAATTCAATGAATAAAATATAAATTTTGAAATTTCTTATTTAATAAATAATAAATAAAATATAAATATAAAGAAACTCGACCGCAAATACCGATTATCATCCCACTCCGGAAGAAAGTCCTTAAAACCGTCAATAAAGTAGGTGGCGCGAAAACAACGGTCCCTCTTCTCAACTGAAAAACCGCCTCTTGCATTCCTTCCCTCTTCCTCATTTTTCATTCAAAACCTTCTCTTCTTTTCTTTATTTTATTAATTTACATGTTACTCTCCCTCCCTCCCCCCCCCCTCTCTCCAAAACTACAATCGATGCACTCCCATCACCGGAATTTTCTCTCCCCGGCCACCGTTGACTCTCTCTCATCTTTGTCTCTGGCGATCTCTTGAAGCGGCCAGAGTCTTTCTCTGTTCAATTTCGATCTTTTTTCCAGAATACTGGAGCGGTATTAACAGAGTTAATTATAATTGATAAGTCTCCCACTTTCCATCATCAAAAGACAGTTTGACTTGTGTCAGTAATGAAAGGTGAGAAAATCTTCCCTTCCTTTAACATAAATATATTAAATTTTTACCCTTTTGCCAGTTATGGAGAAACCTTGATCTCTCTTACTTTTTTTTCCTTTTTGGGGGGATGGGTTAAATTCTGTTTTTAATCAGAATTTTGAGAAATGTAAAATGTATGTATGGTTCAGTGTGTCTCTTTCTTCTGCCATTTCTGAGAGATTTATACAGTTCTCTCTCTCTCTCTCTCTCTCTCTCTCTCTCTCTCTATATATATATATATATATATATATATATATCACTGTATTACTTGTCTTCCATACCAGAGACATAAACCTGCCAAAATAGATTCTTTATTAAAAATCCAAACTTTTTATTAAATCTTTCTGGGTTTTCATGGATCTGTGCAACTAAATCAAGAAATAAGGATTTCCCTAGTGGTCAAAACGTAAATAGTATAATATACCAAGCTCTGCACTTAAGGGAATCAGTTCTACGATTTAGTATAACTTAAAAAGATTTTTACTACTGTGGATTAATACTTAATTATGAATTAGTGAGTGTGAGTAAGTAGTAGTAGTTCATGGGGATGGGCAATGATCTTGCTTGCACGTGGTCCTCCATGTCTGTTCCCATAACCCCCAAGAACATTAGCACCTGCAACTTCAATCTTCTAATCATTAAACTATTTTAAATTATTTGCATAAGAACAGATCACATTATTTCCAATGTTTTTTTTCTTTCTTTCTTGTACTCTAGTTTCACTAGATGACAATTCAAGAAAACTCAGGTTAGAAAATAAAGAACAGTTGAAATTAATTCACCATGGGATGGATCCCAATGAGGTAACTCTTTGTTTCATTAATGCCCATCACAGTTTATATTTGAACAAATACCTGTCATTTTATTTCTCATCCAAAAACATGTTAAGAACACTTGCGATGGATAGAGTCGATTTGGACAGTTAGTGCAGATCACACACAATTACCTTATTTTACAGACTTTTAAACCCTAACACCCATATTAATGGGAATCACAGTTTCATCCTAAGATATGGTGTTTATGTTTATGCTAATTTTAGCACAGGGAGTTATGGATAAATATAGAAGGTGAAACAAATAATTCTTTTATCTTTGCTGATGTTTTGTGTTTTTTTTTATTATTAATGTGATTGTTTGGGTTAGTTTGTGTATAATTTTATTATAATTTTATTAATATTATAAATTTATAAATTAATTTTTAAAAATAAAAAATATTTTTCTAATATACTTTTTAATAAAAAATACTCTTTTACACCCCCCACCTCTTCATCATAAAAAGAAGTAAAAAGAGAGGGAGAAGGAAACGGGGAAAGAGTTGGGTAATGCTGTGCTGGTGAGTGTACCTCAATTGCCAGCCCAGCCGACAATGGCACTCCCGTGAGAGGGAGTGAAAAAAAAAAAGAAAAATTAAAAACAACCATTCTTATCCTACGCACCCGTTTTTGTTGTCTTTTATCCTGTGCCCCTCCATCACAGTAGTCCACTCTTCAGTCTCCCCATTTTCACAGGGGACCCCTTAGACCAAGAGTTAGTTTTATTTCAACCCAAAAAAACAGTGATGACCGTTAATGCACGTTGTGCCACTCTCCGGATTTTTCTGTGCCACATTTTGGCCCCAGATGGTGTTTTATCGTAACCATTGCCTAGACTCTTTGTCATGGCCTGATCTGCTTGGATTCGGGCTTATTTTGATGAAAAATCAATACGCACTTGCATTTATTTATTTTTATTCTCAAATTCATAATTTTTCAGATCCGAGTCTCTGTAAAGATGTAAGCTTTTTTCAATTTTTGGGGTTTCTTTTTCTTTTTTATTGGTTTATATTCTTTGCTGTTTTTACTGCCATTCTCTAGTATCTTTACTTTACTTTTCTTTCTGGTTATGTGCATTTGTGGCAGATTTATTGCAGGGAAAAGGATCTTCTTTATGAGCAATTTGTTTGATTCCTTTCAATGTGGTATACTTGAAAATGAAGCTGTCAAATTTGGTTGTTTAATTATGTGAAAGAATCCATAAATGTGGTCTAATTTGGATAGTTTTTGATGGATGTGTGTGAATTAGAGAAGCACACAGCAGTTCTTGATAAACCAAGACCTCCCTTGGTTTCAGCTGAAAGAAACAGCAATGCAACCGCAGCAGCAGCCACCCGCCGTCCTCGGACGAGGGAAGTTAGTTCCAGGTACAAATCATCCTCTCCAACAACACCTTCTGTTGCTAGGCGTTTCCCGTCACCAAGCCTCACTAGAACATTGCCTACACCTTCCCAAGTGTTGCCTAAAAGATCTCAATCGGCCGAGAGGAGGCGCCCTTCATTTCCACCTTCACCCCCAAACCCCTCCACACCGGTTCAAGATTCATCAGTAGATGTGCATTTTCCATCTAGAAGGCTAAGTTCCGGTGGCCGGTTACAAGAGAGTTTATGGCCTTCTACAATGAGAAGTCTTAGTGTTTCATTTCAATCAGATAGTATTTCTATTCCTATCAGTAAGAAGGAAAGACCAGTTAATAATGTCACCTCCGATCGAACATTGAGGCCTTCTTCAAATGTAGTTCATAAGCAGGCCGAAATGCCTGCTGGGTCCCGAAAGCCTACACCAGAGAGAAAGAGGAGTCCTCTTAAAGGGAAGAATTCGCAGGATCAATCAGAGAACGCTAAACCAGTGGATGGCTTGCATTCTAGATTGATTGATCAACATCGATGGCCTAGTAGGATAGGTGGGAAGGTATCTTCGAATACATCATTGAATAGAAGTGTGGATCTCACTGATAAGAGTGTGAAATCTTTGTCAACTCCAGTTGGAATTGGATTATCTTCACTCAGGAGGACTCCCACACCTGATAGTGTAATAAAACCTTTACAAGTTTCTGCTAGTGATACTGCGAGGTTATCGCTAGAAGAAATTGGCATAGTGTCTGAGGTGAATTCAGTTGGTGATAAATTGCAGCGGATAACTGGGGCTCAGAAGCTTGTTGCATCAAGTTTATCGGACAGAATATCATTTGCAAGTCCTGCAGTTAGATCTCAGTCCTTGCCAACTCCTGGATCGCGTCCTGCATCACCAAGTAGGACTTGCATTGGTAGAGGTGTAAGTCCAGCACGGACAAGACCATCTACGCCTCCTACAGGGGTTAGCCCATCTCGGATAAGGCCATCAAGTGTCTCCAGTCAATTCAATAATTCTACTTCTGTGCTTAGTTTTATAGCGGATTTTAAAAAGGGGAAAAAGGGTGCAAGCTATATTGAAGATGCTCATCAGATACGACTTCTATACAACAGATATTTGCAGTGGAGATTTGCTAATGCCCGGGCAGGGGCTGTTCTTTACTTTCAGAAGGTGACCGCCGAGGTAGTAATCATTTACCGACTTCCTTAGAATGTAGGTTTCCTGAATCTGCCATTTATCTTAATGTTTTGTTAATTGCATGGAACTTTTGATGCCATATTTCATGTGGGCTTTCTTTCACTAAATATAATTCTAGCCATATGGTGCCTTTAGTCATTATTCAAGGCAATATTTTCTTAGTTTCAGTCCTTTTTAGTGGCTACAACTATTGGATTTCTTTTTATTAAAAAACACAGAAAGTTGTATGCTTGTTTCGAGTAATGCAAAACCATGGGGAAAAAAGAATGGTGTTCTGGTGAAGAAAAAATAGGGCTGGTTGTTAAAATGCACCGCTATTTATGGTTTGATAGGCCTTTTATGTTTCAGTGATTTTTAATTGAAGATGAACCTTGGCTTATGAATAGAGCATGCTTAAGCTTTTGTTCTTAAATTTGATGTTCAAAGAGAATTTCCTTTCCTTTGATGTTTTAAATTCACAAAACATGTTTTGATGGTGCAGAGAACCTTATACAACGTTTGGGACACCACTTTAGCTTTGTGGGATTCGGTAATCAGGAAGAGGATCAATCTCCAAAAGCTAAAATTGGAGCTCAAACTGAATGCAGTATTGACTGATCAAGTAATGCCTCTCTTTACCATGACGTTACTGTTTCTAGTATTTCACAACATGATCTAATTGTTTCTATTTATCTGCTGAGTGGTTTTCTCTGTCAATATGTTGTAGGTTGTGGTTCTTTATGGCAACCAATATGTGTTTTAGATTGATTTATTTCGTCCTGATCCTTATTTGTTGTTAATTTAATTTAAAATTATATAAATAGAAGTTGCAATCATTTCTACTTGAGGGGAATGAGGGGAAAAAACTATATTCAAATCCATGATTGTAATGACCTGCAACAAGGGATCCAGGTTCTGTCTGCTGAATGTGGATAAACACTTTTCATTAAAACACTTAACATGTAGGTAGTATGTCAAGTGTTTGGGAGAAAGATGAGTTTTAGTCCTATATAAATGTTCATGCTATCTAGCATCAACTTAGATTGGCATTGTTTAAGGTTCTTGCAACATATAGGGTAAGCAAATATTTGTGATGAAGCACCCGCCATCATAACTTATTGTCTACAGAAATGGAAGAGTAGGGGGCTTCTAACCAATCATGTGCATAATACGCCTACATGCATCTGGGAGATCTTGAATTATATGGACAGAGTGAAGGTTAACAGTTGTTGAATAGGGGAGCTTTGAAAAGCAGTTTTTCGAAGCTATAAGTAATCACTTGGCAATTTTATTCTCAGTGAAATGTGGATTTCTGATATTTTTGGCGGGGAAAGAAAAATGTTGATATGAAAAAGAAAAAAAGCGAATTGCTATCCCTTCTCTTCTGTAAAATTAGTTTCATGGGATTTGAATTGAAAATGATAATCCATTTGTTTCTCTGAGGTGAACACCACCATGCTCCTGTTCTATGAATGTAGTGCCCAAAGCATGGTGAAGCTGGAAAGATATGGTTGAATCGAATGTACACTAGAGCATTTGGAATTTTGAAAAGCAGTGAATGTATAATTTGAAATCTATATTTTTAAATAGAACATTGTAGTGGTTTGGGCATCTATGAAAAAACAAGTTCTTGCACAAGGAGCAAGCCAATAAAATGCAAGGGCTGTTGAACTGGACTGGACTGTGATTGGTCTTCTCCAATCTCTTAAAACCCACGGTTGGATAGAATGTGGAGAGGAAGGAGAGGAGTAGAAGTTCATGAGGGAAAAACATTATGAGTTTCTATGGAATGGTTGTTCACAAATACTTTAGTTATTCAGTTGCATCAACTGATGCTATAATTCGGTGATTAGCTTTCTCTTTCTATGGTAAAATGAAAGTGCACGCACCCGCACACAAAAAAAAGATATAAGCAGTCCGTTTCATGTCTTTATTATATGCGGCTTATATGAACTGGTACCCCATCAAACAAAATAGAAGCATTTGTGAGAAGGCAGTTGTAAGATGGGTTGAAGTTACTGGAGACATTAGGCTGTGTGAATCAGGGGCCAACACCAGTATCTGTACGGAGAGGATAGATTCTGATGAGAACTTGTAAGAGATGAGCAAAAGACCAAAGGGAATATAATATAACTTGGTTATGGCAGAATCAAAACAAGATGGCCTTTATCTTAATGAACAAGAGCATCTGCAGGGAGACAAATTGCAAGGGATTTGGTTATTGTCGGCATTGCTTCAGAATTGTTAACTTCCAGCATCTTGTTTCTGGATTAAATGTGGCTCTAAAAATGATGGGGAAGAAGTTTGATTCCACGCTAGTGGGGAACTTTATCTTATGGTATGCTAAAAATCAAGCACTTATTGGTTGTTTGTTGTCTGAAAAATAATGTACATGTTATTATTTGACAAAATGTGGTTGCTTTTCATGTTTTTAATGGATCAAATAGGGTCTTAAGCTGGTTTTAAATCCAACACATCGGAAGAAGTCTCTGCTGTTGTAGGACCAAGTTGATGTTGAAGAAAACCAGCTTAGTTTCCTGTTATATTCTCAATTCTATAGATGTACTTCTTACAAAGAAACATGTTCTTGTGAAAAAGATACCCTGGTTAGAGTCAACTTCAAACATCTTGGTGGTCAATTTCATTTCAAAATTTATTTTAAATTTGTTCAAGTTCTTTATTCATGCATCATTTCCTAAACTAGTTTCGAACTGAGGTTAGTCTTGCTGAGTTGAATCCAATTGAGTTACCCCATTATCTAATTGCTATGCCAATTGATTCAGATCGCCTACCTTGATGATTGGGCTTTACTTGAGAAAGATCATATTGATTCTTTATCTGGGGCTGTGGAAGATCTGGAGGCAAGCACTCTTCGTCTTCCAGTGACTGGTGGGGCAAAGGTATGTTTTGTTTTAACAGAAAATCAGAAGTGATTTCTGGAGAGATAAATTATGGACATCGATGTCATTATTGGTGCTGTACTTTTTCAGGCAGATATAGAATCTTTGAAGGTTGCTATTTGCTCAGCTGTTGATGTGATGCAGGCAATGGGATCTTCCATATGTTCTTTACTTCCAAGAGTGAGATACATGTCTTAGCTATCTCTCTTTCAATTTTGTCAATTAATGCATAAAGCATGATGATGAGGTTTCCCCCCTTAGTTCTCATTTGAGCTGCATGTTCATTTTACCATTATATGAACCATGCATCGTTCAGGCCATCACGCAATCAGTTCCCACTTGATGGTTGAAGTGGATAACAAGGGAAGAGATAGCTGGAAATAGATTAGCAAATTGAATTTTTATTTTTATGGACCATGCTCACCTTGTTGTTTAAGCTCCCATTATGAGTAGGAATCACTCAGTTGAAGTGCAAAATAAAATTCTTATCAATTCTTTCATGGATTTTCTTCATTTATTTTAACTCTTTAAATTTTAAATTGAATTAATTCCATTTTAGGCTACGCTTCTCAATTTCCAATGCTTGCCTTAAACTACATACTGTTGTTGCCAAAATTATTTGCAGATCTAATGCTTATTTGTGGTTCTTTTATTATATTTTGTGTTATAGGTGGAGGGGATGAATGCTTTGGTTTATGAGCTCGCCATTGTTGCAGCACAAGAGAAAGCCAAGCTTGATCAATGTGAAGCTCTATTGGCGTCAACAACTGCTATGCAGGTGAGAACAAAAACGCATGCTGTATTACTTGGGTTTTCATAGGGGGGGGGTTGGGTTTTCATAGGGGGGGGGGGGGGGGGGGGAAGCGTAGTGAGATACCCACTACAACGTGCTAAACATTTCATGTACCATATTTCTCTTTACGCAAAACAGTCTTTTGGTTCTGTGCATTAGAAATCTTAACTGCTCGTGGATCAATTTCCTTTTCTGTTCATTTTACCAAACTTCTGTCTAGAAACACTTGAGAGAATTATTTATTGAGGATGGAACTTGATACAAGTAGATAAGTTCAAGCTTTGTTTTGGCTTGAAGAATCCCATCATTTGCAAGGTTCCGATAAAACCCAACAATCCAATCCCAGCAAACATGTACTAGAACAAGCTTATATTGTATTTCTATGGATTGATAAACTGTTTATGTTCCTGCTGTCATGGCCGCCCAACATGCTTTAAAACATGTTTGCTGCATGGTGGGAGTGGTTAGGTCTGGATTTGAGTGTTGCCCTTGTAAATGCAGAGCAAAACCCTTGTCAGTCAATAAATTGCTGTCGCATTACCTGTCCTAACAGAACTTGTTCATGCAGCATCATCCTAGTTAAGTTGTATCAATTGTTCGAGCTTTTTATTTGTTTGATATGGTTGAGGAATGGCAGTGCTACCTGGTTAGATATTCAAGTTGTTGGGATTAATCAATACTGTCTCTCTCTCTCCCTCTCTCCCCTGTCTCTCACGATTGTCTTCAACAGATTAATTATTACACATGTGGACAATCTGGCCTGTCCTCTATCAGATTGGCTGGCCTAGATCAGTCCATCATTACTTGTATGGCTTGAAAGGATGGTCTTCTAGCAGAAACAAAAAGTTCTATTTTTTGTCTCTGGGCAAGCATGTAGCTGGGGTCCTTGCATATATACGTAAAACACCTGTGGAAAAAATCAAAATCATTCAGTTTTTTAGCTTTGCTAGCTAGCTTGTCGTGCACAATTCTAGAGTTTTTTTTTTGTTTTTGTTTTTTAAAAAAATATTATTGTCGTGGAATGTATATATTGGATATATCTAATTGCTTTCAGCATCAAGCAGGTAGAGGAGTACAGCATTAGGACTCATCGTATACAAACGAAAGAAGCTCTGGAGAAGCAACCACCACCACTCATGGCCATGAAAACACCTTCATGGCCCTGATCAACCACTAGACTAACTTTTCTTCACTCGGTAGAGATAAAATTACAGGGTCTTCCCTGGTCAAATGTAAATTGAATTTTTTTTTTCATCTTAACTTCAGTGGGAAAATTTATTTTGTTTTATTCTCTCTTCTTTTTTTCCAGTAATGAGCCTTCGGCTCCATCTTTTCCTGTAATTTTCTTGTATCAAGGGAATGGAAAGAAAATGAGAAGGAAGGGAAGGATTGGAAATTCAATGTAGAAGCAGATCTCAGATAAGTTAAAAAAAAAAAGTTTCATATCCCTTGTGTATATATATATATATATATATATATATATATATATATATATATATATATATATATATCATACCGTTGTAATTTAGCCCAAGTTTTGTTGCGGGTCAGCTCGGCTAATAAGTTAATAATTACATAAAAAACATGAAATATTTGAAATAATGATTAAAAACTTGACTAATATATTAACAAAAGTAATAGGTGTTAATAAATAAAAAAACAGTTGGTGTGACTTCTTTGATATAGAGGCCATGAGTAAATTTATCGGTTTACTTCAATGGTGATATGGTTAAAAAAAATTACAAAGCTGTCATTTTAACCTTGTTTAATCATAGCTAACAATAAAATATCAAGGGATTAATTAAAAAAAAATTGAAGAGAGAAATAAAATGATGATACATTATATTAACCCGAGTTCACAAGTAAATTTTACAATCCGAGTAATGTATATGATTATAATAAGTTAATCCAGTTAGATAATATTTTTTTCTCTTTCTCTTATTTTTTTTCTAGCAGGGCTTTTATTGGGTCTTAATTGACTACGAATTAGATTAAATCTGGAAATAAATTGAAGACTTATAAAAAAATTAAAGATGAAATTAAAAAAAATTCATATTATATCAACACAGTCAATTTAAATAAAAAATGATTTATAACTTGGATCATGAATATGATTTTAGTTAAATATATTTTTTTAAAATTAAATGATGAAAGATAATGAAATTATATATTTTTTTAATTTTAAGTTAAATAAAAAAAACAATAACTTTTTTTTAATTATATCTTAATCCATCGTAATCTTCATCTGTGTCAACTTCTGAATCAGATGTAATAATTTTTTTTATAAAGATTCCTATGCACAAAAACAAAGAATATAAAAAATTGCAAAAGCACCCTTCTAAAACACAGCCAAGGACCACGAGCCTAGTGGCCCTGCATGTATGTACTATGTACCCTATAAAAAGAGCCCAGGCACGCAATACTAGTGGCTTATATATATATATATATATATATATATATATATATATATATATATATATATTCTTTTAAGTTGCTTGCCCTTAATCTTTTTATAAAAAAAAAAAATCATTAGATGATGCATCATTTATTTGCTCATATTTTAGTCATTATAGTGATAATCAAAAAATCATTTTCCCTCTAAAAACTCATTTTATAATTCATTTTATTCTCACAAAAAACCATCGAAATATTTATAAATCAATTTATTAATCTAAAAAATCTAAAAAAATGATTCTAAAATACAAAATCAAATTGTGTTAGATTTTTCTTTCTCGATTTTGATCTATTTTTTAGGTACTATTGAGGTTCTAAACAACCACCATCGAGCTACTTTTTTCAAATGAAACCCATAAATACCAAGATAAATTAATTTGGTGGCCGTAATGTGTAAAAACAATAAATTTCTCTTTTTATACTAGAATCCAGTGAAACTTTCTTTTTCTTTCATGAACTAGGGATTTGAAAATAATAATAAAAAAAGTTTTGTATCAAAATGAAATTTAGAAAAATATAAGCTACTGAACAGTTCTAATTTTTAAAATTGAAGGACTAAATTATACTTTTCTCACCAACTTTAAACACACCCCCTCTTGTCTTTTTTATGCTGCTACTCATTCTTTTAAATTTTTTTAGTCAGCAAATACAAATCAATTGGCTATTAACTTTGTAACTAAATGACTCAATTGATGAAAACAAAAGTTAAAGGGCTAAAATAAAAAAAATAAAAAGAATTGCTCCAATCCATAATGTATTATGAGTCTCTAAATAGTGTTTAACACTATTAAACACCACCCTCACCTTTTAGTTTATTTTTTATATGATGCTTTTTTTTCAAAAGTGTTTTTGAAATTTGAAATTTTTTTATTTTTTTTGCTTCAAATTAATATTTTTTTAGTGTTTTTAGATCATTTTAATACATTAATATGAAAAATAATTTTTTAAAAATAAAAAAATTATTATTTTAATATATTTTTAAGTGAAAACATTTTCAAAAACAATCACAACCACACTTCCAAACATAAATATCAATTTTTTTTCGTTTAGAAATCTGTAATCTTTATATTCATCTTCTTTTTTATTTATTGGAATCAAACATCCCAATTTCCATTACATAAATTACATGGTCTATTAAAAAAATAAAATATCTTAAAAGTTAAACAAAGTTAATATATATATAATCAAAAAGTGCTTTGACCAATAAAAAGTCTTTATGCTAGATACACCAACGAAACGACATCGCAAAGAGGTCAGTCACATCTCCACGAAAACGACCTTGTCGTTCAACATGAAACAATAATCGTTTCACTTTCGCATAAAAAGAAAAAAACAGAAGGAAAAACCCCTGGAGGCTGCAGGCTGTGGACCTGGTGTCTCGAGGAGAGCTCTCTTCAAGTCTTCAGCTCCACCCCCTCCCCCGCTCTCTTCTTCGTTAACAACCAACCAACCAGCAACAAAAAAATGAATAAACAATCCTCAGTTGCATAGGAAATAGCAGGAAACGCTCAGATGTCTCTCCCAAAAACCATACTAGCATCATCGACAGGAGCTAAAACTTGCTATTACATACCTCGTACCCGCGATTTCTTTCTCAATCTCCTCAGAAAAGCTGCCACCCTCTCTCACTTAACCCAACTCCAAGCCCAGCTAATCCACCACAGCCTCCTCCTAAACGACATTTCCGTCGCCACCAAACTCACCCACAAATTCTTCGACTTCAATGCCACTCTCCACGCTCGTGCACTCTTCTTCTCCGTCCCGAAACCGGACCTTTTCCTCTTTAACGTTCTCATTAAGGGCTTCTCCACCAATAACAAGCCTTTGTCGGCGATTTCTCTGTTTACCCATTTGAGAAAAAGCACTCGTTTAAAGCCCGATGATTATAGTTATGCTTTCGTTGTATCGGCTGCGGCGAGTCTTGGTGATGCTAGAATTGGTGGGATATTACATGGAAAGGCAATAATTGATGGGTTTGGTTCGGATTTGTTTGTTGGGTCTGCCCTTGTCGACTTTTATTTTAAAATTTGGCGGGAAAATTTAGCTATTAAGGTGTTTGATAGATTGCCTCAAATAGATACTGTTTTGTATAATACAATGATATCTGGGTTTGTTAAGAATTCTTGTTTCGAGGACTCAATTAGAGTTTTTGGAGATATGGTTTTGGGTAATGGGCCCAAGTTTGATTTAACAACAGTTATAGCTGTTTTACCTGCTGTGGCTGAGTTACAAGAGTTGAAATTAGGCATGCAAATTCTGTGTTTGGCTATAAAGTGTGGTTTCTATTCTCATGTTTCGTTGCTTACGGGCTTGATTTCGTTGTTCTCGAAATGCGGGGAAGTTGAGATTGCGAGGTTGTTGTTTGGGGAGATTCGTAAGAAAGACTTGATTTCTTGTAATGCAATGATTTCAGGGTTTACTTGCAATGGCGAGACTGAGGATTCGGTGAGGTTGTTCAAAGAACTGCTTAGTTCTGGAGAGAGAGTTAGTTCAAGCACTATTGTGGGGTTGATTCCTGTGTATTCTCCTTTTGGTCATTCATATCTTTGTAATTGTATCCATGGTTTTTGTGTGAAACTTGGTATCGTTTCCCATTCTTCTGTTTCAACTGCATTGACTACTGTTTATTGTAGATTGAATGAAATGATATTTGCAAGGCAACTTTTTGATGAATCAGCAGAGAAGACTTTAGCTTCTTGGAATGCAATGATCTCGGGTTGTACCCAAAATGGTTTAACAGATGCAGCAATCTCCCTTTTTCAGACGATGCAAAAAAATAATGTCAATCCAAATCCAGTTACTGTTACCAGCATTCTTTCGGCTTGTGCTCAAATTGGAGCCTTAAGTCTTGGAGAATGGGTACACAGTTTAATTAAGAGCAATGGTTTTGAGTCCAATGTCTATGTTTCAACTGCTCTGATTGACATGTATGCAAAGTGTGGGAACATTACTGTAGCTAGGGAATTATTTGATCTGATGCCTGAGAAGAATGAGGTGACTTGGAACGCCATGATTTCTGGTTATGGTCTCCATGGGCACGGGCAGGAAGCACTGAAGCTATTTTACGATATGTTGTCTTCTTTTGTTAAACCCACTGGTCTCACTTTTCTCTCTGTATTGTATGCTTGCAGTCATGCTGGGTTAGTGAAAGAAGGAGATGGAATTTTTCACACTATGGTCCATGACTTCGGCTTTGAACCATTAGCTGAGCATTATGCATGCATGGTTGATATCCTTGGACGAGCTGGACAATTGAAAAGGGCTTTGGAATTTATCAAGGCAATGCCTGTTGAGCCTGGTCCTCCCGTGTGGGGTGCCCTGCTTGGAGCTTGTATGATCCACAAGGACACAAACCTAGCTCATGTAGCTTCTGAAAAGTTATTTGAATTGGACCCAGAAAATATAGGATACTATGTCTTAATGTCGAATATCTATTCAGTAGAAAGGAAATATCCACAAGCTGCTTCAGTAAGACAAGTAGCCAAGAAGAAAAGGCTTGCAAAGACTCCAGGCTGTACATTGATTGAGATTGGTCAGGTCCCACATGTCTTCACATCTGGTGACCAGTCCCATCCACAATCAAAGGCAATCTATGCAGAACTAGATAAATTGACTGGAAAGATGACAGAGGCAGGATTCCAGACAGAGACTACCACTGTTTTGCATGATCTGGAGGAGGAAGAGAAGGAACTGACAATGAAGGTTCACAGTGAGAAGTTGGCCATTGCCTTTGGCCTTATCTCTACTGAACCTGGAGCTGAAATTAGGATTATCAAGAATCTCCGAGTTTGTTTAGACTGTCATAATTGGACTAAGTTCTTGTCAAAGATCACAGAGAGAGTTATTGTGGTAAGGGATGCCAATAGATTCCATCACTTCAAAGATGGTCTCTGTTCATGTGGAGACTATTGGTGAAAAAAGATGTCCTGCTTCAATCTTTTCAAGTCATTTCAGGATAGCAGATATTTTCTGGTAAGTAAATGCTTTTCATGTTGTGATACCATAAGAGATTAAACAAAATAACAGTTCAGTCAATTTGGTTCTCTGGGTTGCACTTTTGAACTTATCCTGTTGCTTCTAGGTAATCGTGGGAAAATTTCTTAACAAATCTATGCGTTGCATTTTAGTGAAAAAGGAAATTGTGTTTCAAATAAGCTTCATGACCTATTTCATGCATTGTTTTTCCTCCATGTGCTTTTTCTATCTATCAACGAAATTCTCCACTGCTTTTTTGCATGCTGTTTACATTATCTGGAACTAGAACACGAAGGTTGTTTATTATCCTCCCTCAGTTATCTGAAATCTAGTTTATTGAAGAGTTTGGACAAGAGCCAATTGGAAGTTCTTTTGGATATCAGTAAATGCTATTTTGAACATGCAATGATGAACAATTGCTGAGGCTTGCATCATGGCTATTCTCAAAGAGAATAGAAAATGTCATCCTTGTAGCCACAACCTTAAGATAAGTGCATAAGCCTCAAATCTTCACTGTAGGTTTGCCTTTCAGATTGACCTTGAGAACTTTCATACATTACCTTCTTTTCCATTTCTTCCCCTCATGGAATTCACGTTCTTTTCCAGCAGAGTTGGCATAACATATACCAACTATGTTTGGTCTGTGCTTTTGGGACCTCATCAGATATTCAAGGAACAAGCAGAAATGGACTGCGGTATAAATAGATAACGGCATGTTCCAGCATAGGATCCTTAATCAATAAAGGATTATAATTTGAGTCCTTCTAGTGAAGATCTTCCCAAGAAACACCAGGCTTGCTTTGACATCCATGTTCATGCACTTGGAGGTTTCTTGATTGACAAGGAATGAAGTTTTCAAACATTTTAGGTGAATTTTTAATATAAGCCATCATTGACACATGCTCTATGACTTATGAGAGATTTATTTACTTGCCCAGGATGACTTGTGAGACTTTCAAAGATTGAGATTCTTGGTGTTTTGAGATAGGTGCAGTGGTTAGAACTTTTGCAATCCAAGTGTATAAAGCAGAATTATGCACTCCTTGGGGCTGTTAGTGTGGAAGTGTGATAAGGAAAATGTTTTTCATTGCAATTACAAAACTGGGTTCAATGCTTGTTGCTATACAAGATTTTCACTCTAATTTTATTCCTTGGGCATCTCCATTTTGTCGGTTACATTGCATATCGTATTCCCATAGAAGCAATATGTACATGTATATTCTAGAGATGCACAAATCAACTAGAAAACAAACACACATTTAACAGTTGATTCCACATTGCTTGGTGTCAGGTCCCTTGGTTTTCATCACAAATGGATCGATTCGGACCCATAGCAAAGAGAAGATGGAAGCCAAGAGCACTGACCATATAACAACAATAGTGGGTGTCCTGTTTTGCCTCCCCATTAGACCTTTGAGGAATGGGTAGAGATGAACAATCACCCAGAAGGCAAAGAAGAGCTTCCCAAATAGAGGTCCCCATGACTGATACCCATTGTTTATGGCATCTGAGACTCCAGCAACAACTCCAACGAGGTTGATGATTAAGATAGTGGTTGGAGGGATAAGCAGGGTTGTCCATTTAAATGCGTATAGTTCTCCAAAATCCTCATCGTCTGTTGCCTTGGATGTGACAGTGAAGTTTGTGTCGATACCAGCTAAAACTTTCAGAAGACCTTGGACAACAGCAAAGAGGTGAGCTGATACACCACCTATAACCCAGAATTGCTCGTTTCTCCACCATTCCTCAATGCTTACTCCGCTCCACCTTAACTCAAGAATACCCGTTGAAAAGATTGACAAAAACAAGCCAATGAAGAAAAGACTTGCAAAGGTGCTTATCTGGATCACAAACAAATTGAGAACATGTAATGATATTGTTATAAATGAACAAAATCATGTTCTCGTGTTAACATAGCATTTGAAAACATCTTATTGTTGTTACTTCAGAGTTCAATTCCAGTGTCGTTTTTTATAATGGTTTTGCCTTTTAAAGCTCTGCACCCTGTTATTTTATTTCCCGTTGAAACAACGGAGGAAATAACAATTGTATCATTACCTCTGGCATGATGAATTTATCAGTAAGCAGGCAGATGGCGGGGAGGCAACAGTAGGCAACGAGTGCTAAGGAAGTGAAGGGGTAGATAGTTGTGTTCACATATGCAAACCTCTCGAGCCACTTGAGCTTTCCTTCCTTGTAGCCATACAACATAGGGCTGTGACGACTGAAGAAAATCTCAACAGAACCAAGAGCCCATCGAAGCACTTGGTTGAGCCGATCTGATAGATTGATGGGAGCTGAGCCCTTAAATGCAGCTAACTTTGGCATACAGTAAATAGACCTCCATCCACGGCAATGCATCTTAAAACCTGTCAGAATATCCTCTGTGATTGAACCGTAAATCCAGCCCAGCTGCACAGGAAAAGGCAAATTTATTCAATGGAGAAACTTCTACAACAAGCAAACTTTCTTTTCAACCTCAATTGCTCAACGCTTTGTGGAGATACAGAAATTTTTGCTGTTTACATTACCTCGAGTCCCCATTCAGTTTTGTCTTCATACCCACAACTGATCACATGGATGGCTTCTTTTAGCAGAGCCGCTGGACTCGAGGAAGGAGGTACGCCACCTTCTTCCATTAAAGTTGAAGTCACAAAAATTGCTGACTGTCCAAACCTCTTTTCAAAATTCATTTGAGACATCAGTAGCTCCTTCTCGTTATCCATTCCTGTCCAGCATGCCTTACACATTAGGATGAGGGAAGGGAAAGAAGATTGTTGGGAAATCAGTATGAAAAGAATGTTATCCAGTTAAAGATCTTTGAAAACCTTGCAGGCTTGTGCCTTCTCCAACTGCACCATTCTTAGCATTCTTCTTTTTGCGACGCCCAAAACATGGGCAGCAGTCACAGGTCACCATCTTTGGGCGCTTGGGTTCTTTTGGAGGGTCGTAGCCATACAGAGCTTGCCTTTTGAAAACGCATCCTGTGCCGACGTACACCGGACCCTGAATTCCATCTAGACCTTTCATGTTAATCTGCAGGCGACACAGAGAAACAAAACATCATCTCGCTTTCCACACGCACGGCGTATGAGAACATACACAAGCATGGGTTTGTTTTAGTCCAAGATTTACATCAAAGAAAACAGTATTCCTGTTGGCGTAACGATCATGTCTATCAATGCCATCGAATCTTTGAGGGAATTGCACGTAGCAAACTCTCTTTCCAATCTGGGGGTCCATCAAGAAACACATAGCCTCTCGAACGGCCTTGCTATTGTTTATATAATGGTCACAATCCAAGTTCAGCATGAAAGGAGCATTGGTTAGCACTGCAGAGACCCGAATCTGAAAATTGCAAAAAGTAAGAGGTATCACATCACATGCTAGCCTTTCAAAGGTGAGAGAACTTGATGCATGTAAGATAAACGAATTTTTCTCAAGTTTATTTACCAGGGCATTCATGGCACCGGCCTTCTTATGATGTGAAAAACCAGGTCTCTTCTCACGAGATACATATACAAGGCGAGGGAGCTCATTTCCTTCAGTGTCATGGCCTCCACTGTGACCAAGAAATACTTGAATCATACCAGGGTGATCCCTGGTATTGTTTCCAGGCCATGGTGTCCCATCTTGCATGATCCACCCCTCTGGAGGAACCTTCTGTGCTTTTGCTACAATTGCATTTATCCTAACCTTGAATTCTTCATATTCTCTCTGCCAAAGACCAAAAATCATAGAATGTTAGCTAAAATCGATTGCAAGTACTTCAAGCTTTGAAAAATTCTATAGGGTTCTACACTAACTTCAAACAAACCTTCATAGCTCGACGTTCCTTGACAAAGGTTGGCTGAACTTTGTCCTTGAGATAATCGATCTTCAGAGCAAAGTAAAACTCAGGAGCTCGAGGTTCTATGCTATATTTCTTGCAGAATGGAACCCATTTTCGAGCAAATTCAGCAGTTTCAGACATGGCTTCAAAGGTGCACATGGAAGCGCCATCATCAGAGAGGTAACATGAGATCTTTTCAACTGGGTAGTCCATGGCCAAAATTGATAAAATTGTGTTACCCGTAACAAGAGGGGGTTCCTTCATAGGATCCACTGTACTGACAAAGATATCAACTGGCGCTAGCATATTGGGCTCGCCTTCCCGTTCGTATCTGCGTTGCAAAAAAATATCAGTGGTTTTTTTCTGAAACTTGCTTTAGCAGGAAAAGAAATCATTGGAGTCGGTTTCCCGAACATATAAATCTTGGAAATTCTAAATTTGTTCTGGTTTGAGAATTCTATGGACCTGAGAGAAAGGCGATCCAGATAAGTCTCGCGATCAATTGGCAACCACTTGGGGAACTGATCAAGAATCCACGAAATCGCAAACCAGATTTCACAGACTATAGATGTCAGCCATAGCCCAATTGCATCATGCACCGGATGCAAAATTCTATAGCGAAGAAAGAAGGCAAGTATGATCAGCCTAGCAACAATAACCATTCTATACGGATTGATCTTGCTCGACGCAATTGGTACTTTCCTGGAGAGTGGCTGTCTTGCCTCGTCTAACCTGCAATAATAGTTCACAACATATCATTCAATGTCAACTGATGATTTCGGAAGAACGCTAATTTGTCGTTACAAACAAGGCAAGATTGGTCTAGGCATATCCTACTATAAGAAACTGGATACATACATGGCTGCTTCGGCATCATCTTCTTGTTCAGGCCCCAGATTCCCTTGCTGCGTTTTCCAATCATCCATCCTCTCTTTCCACCCTCCCTCCTTCTTTGCGTCCCATCTTGCGCTTCCTGTTTCGTGCAAATACATGAAAATCATGTGAGATTATCGTAATAATGTTTCGGTTAATCATTTCAATCAATGCTTGTGACAAGTAAATACCAGGTTCAGAAACTGGATATGGGTGCACTCTCTTATGAAGTGAAGAAGATAGCATCTGCTCTCCATGAGATCCAATAGGGAACTCTCCGCTCACCTGCACAGATGTTAAACCATTTTTATATTCTCCACTTAAAATTTTCTAAAACAAATCCATTGAATTGGAACCAAAACAAAGGAGCAGCATCACTTACAGGTCTTGATCTGACACCAGTTATGACTGGTGGGAAGTGGCTATTTTCTTCATCGTCATGGCCTCTTCCATAAGTCATCTTCCCATGAAGCATTGCCTCGGTGAGATACTTATTCTTGTCTTGCTCATCTTCAATGATGAACTCGTGTTCAATATCATCCAAATCATCTTCATCATCATCCCCCTCAACCCTTGGACTCCCTATACAAATTTCTCAAATAAAATCAACTTGAAAAATCCATGCCAAGACAACAGTACTGTTATAGCTTTGCAATCAAAGATAAGATCGAAGAGAATGATATTTTACCTTTGAGACGCTTGTATCTAGTCTTGCACTGAGGACAGTTTTGAGTCCCTTCTCTTCTTTCATACTCGTAGCATGGTCTACACGCAGGAAAACCACACTCATTGCAAGCCACAAACAAATCACCATCTACAGTTAGGCCAATCTCATCCCCACATATCTCACAAACTTGGCCATCCAAGTTCTTCAAGGGTTTATGCTGCACCAAAACAAAAACAAACGCAAAGAAGTCACTTCATGCATGGTTTCTTGCTGCAGGCTCTTGTATGAGATATGTTTTGTTAGTGTTTGTTACCTCTTCATGGCCATGAATGACAACAAGCTCGTTGCGGTTGTGAGAGCCAGCGACAAGTCCAGCACTGGCTTCCATGTTCAGCAATGGAAAGGGGCGAGAGAGCTACTGGGTTGAGAGGGGGTGAGTGTTTCTTTTTTATGAATGGAAGGGTAGGGTATAGAAAGTTGTGCTGGATCTCTTGCTCTCACCTAATGTGGCATGTTAGGGGTGGTGGTGTGGAAGTTGGTTGCAGAGTCGCCATTGCCTTGAAGTTAAGCTTCGTCTATTTTTCAACTACCGTGCCCTTCTCTTATGCCTTCTTTCCACGACCAACTCGGTGTCAGTATTATATCTCTAGTTTTTTGATAATTTATTTTACCTCTTTTGTATTTTTTTTTTTTTAAAAAAAACACTTGGAAAATGAAGTAAATCTTACACTGTACGTCCTAGTAATTAATGGCCTCCCTTTAATTTCACTTATGTTTGTTTTTTTTTTTACTAGTCTCTCGTTTTTTTATGGAGGACAAAAATTACTAAAAGAAAAAAAATATAGCAGAAGAAGCATGAATTCACAGCTTTTACACTTGTTTTTTACTATAAAAAATTATACCCCATAACAAATACAAGAACAAAAACAAACACGCAATAAAACCCACCACTAAAAATAAACACAGCAACAAATAATATTGACATGGGTGTGTTCTTCTTTGATTCAACAACAAATTGAACGACTTTCTTTACAGCAGGAAGAGCTAGGGGCATGGATTCGGACTCGAATTTTATTGTTCTTTGGATAGGAACTCAAATGTTGTTCTTATACTAGCAAAAACCGAAAGAAGAAAAGGGGAAATATAACGGCTGATTAGGCCACGTTTGTACTTGGGATTGACATTTGGGCACAGTACTAGTTTTGTAATTTTTCAAGTGAAGATCACTTGGCGTTTGAGTTAAGCATGCATGCTCGTTAGTCGCATGCTGTTTAGGCTGAAGGAAGCCGGAGACGAGTTCTTGGTTAACACTGAAACAGTTCATGTCTGCTTCTTTTCTTTTTCATTGCTTTTTGTTAATTAATTGTTTCTGTTGCTCAAAATACTCTTGGTAATCGTGGCTCTACCAAGTTACTGGAGGCCTTTCAGTAATGGCTGTAAACTTGATCAACTCTTCCTCTCTTTTGACTAATGCTATTCATTATGAAAAAGAATAATTTGCAAACAAGTTTTTCATACTAAATTAAATTTTCCCAATTGAGTTGATTCCGAGGCCAATTGAGATTACATTTTAAATAGACTTTCTCAAAAATTTAATTTTTTTTATTTAAAATTATTTTTTTATTATTTTAATATGCCGGTATCAAAAATAATTTTTTAAAAAAATATATTATTTTAATACATTTCTAAATAAAAAAACAACACAAAATAGATTCAAGATGGATAGAATTTGGGAGGAATGGTATTACTTCATTCTCCTGCTCACTTTATTTTATTTATTTATGGCAAGGAGGTTATCAGCACGAAATAGCATTGCAACATTGAATTCTTTGTTAAATCATAAATAGGAATTTGATTTCCATGGAGCGCAAGATATTTCACTTTTCAGTTTCTTGTTATGAGTGAATTACTAGTTAAGAATCCCATATACATACATGCATACATGCATACATACATACATACATACATTAGCTGAGGCCCTACTATCTGCCAACCGGTGATACTTGGTACAGTTCAAATCCTTCCCTTTCAAAACTTCCGCTGCCCGTCAACTGTTAATGCAAGCTGAAAAACACGTGAATGAGCATGCTTAGAATGCAAGAACTTTAAACTCAAGTCATGTTCCAATCGTTAGTTGGGCATGTTGGAGCTTCTCCATCTGGACAGTGTAGCCTCTCCTACCTGCACACAAGATTTGTATTTGTGAAAACCTGCTACATCCACGCAATGTAACTGTTCGTGATTTGCTTATGGCAGTTTGGCACAGGTAGTGCTGTGTTCATTTTTTTATGTCAATTTAAGAGATTAAAACTAAGACACTAGAAAGAAAAGCACCATTGTTTAAGAAAGTGAAGTACCAACCTTGTATTCTTATCAAGACACGGCTACAACATCTTGTATCCAACTTGAAGCTTTACTCAAAAAAGAAGCTTTTCCTCCTGGTAAGGAAGGGTACAAAGGGCTGCCCTGTCTGGGTAAGCTCAACACTTCCACTGATCATAAAACTAAACAAACCCCGGCTTGGTTAAGCCTGCTTACTGAGCTCGTCATTTTATGGGACCCTTGTTCTTCGCGACCCTTGTTCTTCGCAACTTCAACGCACCTTTGCTGCCATGCCCTGTTCTTGTTGGCAAGAAGCTTGAACAAAGAAACTCTCTAACCTCAGCTTTCTGCTCACTTGTAGTGAATTACTGGCCTTGTCCTTGAGCAGTCCTCATCAATATCTGCCAAATGCCCAAAATTGCCACAAGCATTCCTCGCCTTGTTCTGCTCAAACCCATGAACTTTTGAAGATCACAAACACTGTTCCATCGACCACTTATTCAACCAACTATAATATCTCACTCCTCATCCACTACTTCAAATGCCAAGACAAACCGCATGGAATCAAGTAACTACTTCAGTTGCGAATAATCGAACCTCTGGAATGGCAAAAGCATCTTGGAAGTACCAATTACTTGAAAGCAAGTTTGTCCGCCAGTCACCCTCTTTCCATTCCTTTAACCTGTAAGCTCTTCAAATTTAAGATATAATCTTCCCGGGTTTTTTAATTTATTTTACCAAGGGATTAAAGCTTCCAATCCCAACAAAATTGTCTCTCCAAATTACTACCTTGAGCAGTTGACTGCATGTGTCTATGAAGTCACCATCTACAAACAATCCTCCCATTAAAAACCATATCCAGCAACTGCGGGAGGAAGTTCTCATGACTTCACTTTTTGACACCCTATCCAGCAATCATGGGAGGAAGTCTCGCGACTGTACTTTCTCAAAAATACATTACATTCTACAGCTTTTTGTTATCCAGTCTCCTTTGAGCAACACACTACTTGCCTAGGTATGTGACCTATAAAATGGCAAACTATAATCACAAATAAAAATAAAAATAATATGAAACCATGTTGTAACAATTACAAATTCACATTCTTGGAACAGCATGCTCATATAACCACAGTGGCCATGAATTTATAGAGGATCCAACATTACACTGTGCCCTAATCTGCTTCAAACTTTAAAAATAAACAAATGAACTTATAAGTACAATCTTGTCTAACCTCATGATTATTCAGATTATAAAGGGGTTAGTTTGTTAAAAAATAAAATTATGAAATAATGTTGTTGAACATGTCATATTAAACTAAAGCTATACACACACCAGGATCCCAAACTTACCTACAAAATGTGATCGGGAGCACCTGCCAAGTATTCCATAATTAAAACCCCTTGTAAACTTGCATGCACTCATACCAGCTGATACTTCATTTGCAGCTGACTTGTCCTTTTTCTTGGGCGGTTCCAGAGCTTTCTGTAGAATAGCCTTATTTGGTACCAGACTAATGAACATGTTCCGATCATGGAAGTTTTTGCTCTCCTCAGTAGCAAGCTGCAAATCAGAGCATAAAATGAAAGTTATAATGCAAAATTCAATGAAGAAATAATCAACATTTCTAAGATTATGAAAACTGAGAACAGACACATGACATGCAGGGAAAATACTGGTAAAAAATAGCACGATTGTTAATTGTTGCTGAATGGCCTTCAGTGAGTCCGTTTGAAAGTATAAAAGCTAATATTCACTGCTATTATTATAAGCAATTTTGCACTGTTCTCTCAAATTTGGTCAGCCTAAGACATGTAGATCTAGTCCAGCCTGGTTTAGAAAATCTCCCATAAAAAACAGGCTATTTTTCTGTTCTTTTGTTTTTTTTCATTTTATTAACCCTTTGCCAGAACTTAAACACTTAAATAGAATGAAACACAACAAAGTATCCAATCACACTCAAAGCAGTTATTGAGACGTTAGGAGTTTCACAATATTTTGCACATCAATCTTCTTGTATCGTGTATTATTATTGTTATTTTTTTTTGGCATAAGCACATCAAATACTTCATTAGTAACTCTCCAACAAAATTTTGGAAACGTCTGATGAGCTCAATTGCAATATTTCTGAACTCATTTTCACGCCAATTCAAGTTCACTATGACTTTAACCTGAAATAACCAAACATAATAGACGAATCAAAAACAAAAATCCAGCAAATGGAATTAGTACATGCAGGAATAGATGTTAAAAGAAAAATAAAGATGACCTTGTCACCATCTTTCAAAAAATTCCGAGCAGCTCTTAAACGCACATCATAATCATGTTGGTCAATGTTGTAACTGTCAATAGAATTAATAAGAGTAATCATGTTAGTTTTAAGTTAAACATAGAATGCATAAGTAAGTTAAACATAGAATGCATAAGTATAGCTTATAAGTTAAATTAAATTATGCTTGAGCATTCTAGTAAAGATCTTGAAGAAATCACACAGTTTGAAACATGTATGCTTCATTTCTGAATGATTGTTTTCTACTTGTTATATTTCCAACTTCTACCTACAATAGCGAGGATACCATCCAGGCAATATTGACAAAAGAAGAAAAATGAACGAATATAAAGAAGGGCGTTTATAAATTTAATTGAGCGAACGCCACCAGCCTCATGACCAAGTGGTATCTAGCTGCTTCATAATTTGCAAAATACAGAACCGCTCCTATGGTAAATCTTACCTTTTTTTGATGCAACCTCAAATGAAGCGAAAGCATATGCATAGACAAGGCAAAAATTTTATTTGCTGTATCATGTCTTTCACATTACCAAGAGGCTAATACTCTTGTGAACAACATACACATGGAAGTAGACTCCACCCACATTTTGTCATTTAACTTCTTAGCTTTCTATTTATTAATAACAAGCTTCCTTTCAGCAATGTTGATATATCAACTTTCAGATAGGACATTAACAACTTGCTAATCAATGTGAAAATGTGCCTTAGCAAGGATTTTTCATAATAGCATGAAAAAAAGGTTATATTTTGTAGCTATCAATGACAGTTAGCACTTGGTGAACAAACACTAACAAAGTCACAGCAAGCTACAAACTGAATAAAGATAAATGAGATGGCAGCTAAATGAAAAGACATGTTGACATGTTAAGACTACATTACTTACCCCATTTTAAGCTCCTTTAAATACATGTGATTTGTTAACATTCAATAGCACAATTTGGTCAGTATACATTCTCACAACAGAGAATTTAGAAATGCAGTAAAGCATCAAACTCTAAAATAGAAGAGGCATTCACCAGCACTTTTCTTCTGCTGTTCTCTCTTTTTCTTTTGCGGTTCATATCTAAATTTGCTGAAAAAAGAAGTAAATCAAGATTATGACACTTTTCAACTGGCAATGCTCACAATGCAGACGTTGAAGGAGAATATCTACTGTAGAATTGTACAGGGCATTGATTTTGAACAATGCCATGCCTAATAAATGGGATTCACCATCCAAGCAGAAAAAACACAAGCAATTTCTTCCATCCTAATATTGCTCCAGCAAATTGCCTTATCCATAACTCAAAATCTATGGATAAGCACAAAAAATAGGGTGGTGCACTTTCATTTTAAGGAGTTACATGAAGAAAAGAAAGCCAAAAATGGCTGAATGCCTGATTGAAAAGACATAGTGATTCAGTTTTAAAGAGAAGATAGACCAGCAGGCAGGCCATAAACTTTACAGGTCAAAATGTAACCATTGGATAAGGCATATGGCATTTGGTAAAAGAACTACCAAGTACAAGGGCACAGGTTCTCCTATGGAAAGCAAACACTCTATGCCCTCAAGGTAACCAATGGCAGAACCAGAAATGGCCGCTAATAAATAGACCTCCATGATTCTCTATAAACAACTGGTATCAAAGCAGGATACAAAATCCATGCTCTAAAGAATACAAATCCCAAAAGAAGTTGTACTGAAAATCCCAATAGGAGTTTTTTTAAAAAGTTTTATATCAGGCTTAAACAGATTAAAAGAACCTAGTTATATATCCTGCCACCCCTAAAACCTGTAACTCAAGGGATTATCAAGCTCCCCGACAGCAAATATAGAAATATAAAAAGGAAGGGGCATAAACTAGAACACTTATCTGTTAAGTGTTACAGACAAAACAATCAAACAATTCCCTATGAATTTTAATCAAGAGTATGGAAAATCTTTCACGACTCATGCTTGGACAAATTCACTGTTGATGACCTTGATAAGGATATATAAAAAAGAAATTGGGCATTGCCATTCCTAATTTTCATCATCCATGTAAAATCTGCCATTTTCACAAAAGTTCATAGGCAAGAAAATATATCTAAGCATGGTTGCTAATACTTTTTGAGGAAGAGAAAGCAAGAATGCCGTCCGGGCCAGCCCCATTTCCCACGGTTCAAACTATATTCCTCTTTATACATATAGAGTTCAGAAATTAAAAATTATTTAAAAACAATTGAAGAAAAAAAATCAATCAATAACATAACAAATCAAGCTCAGCATCTTCAGCCATTTGAATTGCCTCACGTACAGATACCACACCAACCTTAAATAAATCCTCACAATCAGTTCAGCAATTAATCACATTCGTAATTAAAAGGATGGAAAAAAGTACGTAAGCAATTTAAGTGAAAAGGAAAAGGCGAAAAGAAAAGAAAAGGTATCAATTTTTTTTTTTCAAAAAGAAAACAATGCTCAAAGTTCCTTTTTTGTTTATTTTTTTCTATTCCATTTTCTCAGCTACCAAACAGAAAAAAAAATTTGAATTTTAAAACTAACCATATTCTGTTGCTGATCAATGAGCCTCACAGTAGCTGAACTACAAAAAAAAAAAAACTCTAATGACAATTCATTTCATTTCATTTCAAAGTCACAAAAAAAAGCATGCAGCAACAACAATAATAATCACCTGATTCTAGATTTATCAAGAGCCTGGTCTTCATCAGAAGCACTCTTCTGCGGCCGCCGCGAGTCACCGTAGGACCGTGGACACCGTAATGGGAGGTGATGACGAGGCTGGGAGAAGTGTGGGATCGGAGCCCGAATAGCAGACAGAGACAGGAAATACGGTGTCGTCTTGGTGGCGGTGATACGGGTTAGTAGTGGGAAGCAGCTGCTGCCGCTAGTGCTGGTGATACCAGCCATGGCTTCTATTTTCGTTTTTTTTTCTTCTTTTCTTTTTTACAAATTTCGGAGAGAGATATTCTTTCCTTATCCGGACTGAGTTTTTATTTTTATTTTTATTTTTATTTTTATTTTTATTTTTTGGAGAAAAAAGTGAGTTTAGCGAGTGTGTGTGAGAGACAGTGGAGTGGCGCAGAGCTTATCACTGTTGGCTGGGCTCGTTAACAGAGAAATTTGAGTCTATGTTTCTTGTAGCCCATATAAATTTAAAAGGCCCGATTTAGCTGTGGGTTCATAACTCCAATTCTAGCATTCTAGATTCCATCTATAATTAATTAATTAACCAAAAAAAATTAAAAAACAAATTTGTACTGTACCATCCTCACTCCTCGTGAAGCCATTATTATTATTATTATCTAATAAATTAAAATTGCTCAGTATTTACTGTAAATGGTATAGTACAGTCCATAATAAAAACTTAGTTTTTTTTTTTTTTACAGTAAAAGCTAAGTTTTTTTTTTGCTTTGTTTTTTAAGTTTTTTTTTCTTTGTTTTTTTAATAAATATTTTTTTGTTTAATTTTTTTATTAATGTTAATTTTTTTGATTTAGTTATCAAACTTTCATAACACGAATTCTAGGTTTGACGGGTTAACCCAGATTTTTTTTCTGGTTTTTCTTTTTAATTAATTTTTTCGTTTAATTTAGTTTGTTAATGTTAAATTTTTTTCTATTTAGTTATTAAACTTTCATGATACGGATTTCTGGTTTGAAGGGTTAACCCAACTAATTCTGGGTTAACCCGTAGATTTTTTTTTCCTAATCAGTTATCAAACTTTCATTGACATGAATCTCAGGTTTGACGGGTTAACCTGATTTGAAGGGTTAACCCAGTTAATTCAGATTTTTTTTCTTTTTCTTCATAATTTTTTTTTTCATGTAGGCTTTTTGTTATTTGTTTTTTTTTATTTAGTAGTTTTTTTTTGCTTTTTGCTTTTTTTTTTTAATTGATTTTTTAAAATTTAGTTTGTTAATGCACAGTGCAGTGCACAGTAAAAGCTGAGCTATCTTTTTTTTTTCTTTTTGCTTGTTTTTTTAAGTCATTTTTTTTCTTTGTTTTTTTAAGGAATATTTTTTATGTTTAATTTTTTTTTGTTAATATTAATTTTTTTTCTATTTAGTTATCAAACTTTCATAACACGGATTTTGGGTTTAACAAGTTAACCTAGATTTTTTTTTTCTGGTTTTTCTTTTTAATTAATTTTTTCGTTTAATTTAGTTTGTTAATGTTAATTTTTTTTCTATTTAGTTATCAAACTTTCATGATACAGATTCCGGTTTGACGGGTTGACCTAGCTAATTCTGAAGTAACCCGTAAATTTTTTTTTCCTAATCAGTTATCAAATTCTCATGACATGAATCCCACGTTTGACAGGTTAACCTGATTTGAAGGGTTAACCCAGTTAATTTAGATTTTTTTTCTTTTTCTTCATTGGTTTTTTCTTTCATTTAGACTTTTTGTTCTTTGTTTTTTTTCTTTTCAATTAATCTTTTTTTTTGTTTAGTGGTATTTTTTTTTGCTTTTCCCCTTTTTTTTCTTTTTAATTGATTTTTTTTAAATTTAGTTTGTTAATGCATAGTGTAGTATACAGTAAAAGCTGAGCTGTCTTTTTTTTTCACTTTTTGCTTTTTTAAAAAGTTTTTTTTATTTGTTTTTTTAATGAATATTTTTTTTGTTTAATTTCTTTTTGTTAATGTTAATTTTTTTTTATTTAGTTATGAAACTTTCATAACACGGATTCCGGGTTTGACGGGTTAACTCATATTTTTTTTTTCTGGTTTTTCTTTTTAATTAATTTTTTCGTTTAATTTAGTTTGTTCATGTTGGATTTTGTTCTATTTAGTTATCGAATTTTTATGACACGGATTACAGGTTTGACAGGTTAACCTAGCTAATTCTAGGTTAACCCGTAATTTTTTTTCCTAATCATTTATCAAACTTTCATGACACGAATCTCACGTTTGACGGGTTAACCTGGTTTGAAGGGTCAACCCAGTTAATTCAGATTTTTTTTCTTTTTCTTTATTAGTTTTTATTTTCTTGTAGGCTTTTTTTTCTTTGTTTTTTTCTTTTCAATTAATCTTTTTTTGTTTAGTAGTTTTTTTTTCTTTTTTAGCTAATTGACTCAGACGGTTTTTGTGTCATTTTTTAATTGATATTTTTAAATTTCACCCTTCAACACTAGACTAATTAGAAATTGAGTTTCATTATTTGTTTCAATTTGCTTTCTATAGAGTTATCTTAGTCTTATGACCTATGTTTGGCAGGTTAACCCGAGTTGACTCAATTTATTTTTTAATTGAATTTTGTTTTCAATTTCATCATTTAATATTAGGTCAATTGAGAATTAGGTTTAATAAAAAAAATACTTGCTTTCTAAAGAGTTATCAAGGTGTCATGACTTGAGTAATGGATTTGACAAGTTAATTTAAGTTAATTCAAGTCGATCTAATATGTTGTTATTTCAATATTAAAAAAAAAAATGTCATCCTGCATTTTTTAAGTCAAGTTACATTTTATTGATTGTTTGGGTTGTCTTTCAATATGTTAAGTCGATCAAATCATATCAATTCTATCTCTTTATAGTTTATTTATTTTTGCTAAAAAAACATATTAATAACACCTAAATCATGTATTGAAATCGTAATATAAGATAAACTTTAATTTGTCATCTCTCATATTTATAGGCTGTCTCAATTTCACCAAAAACCTTTGATTTATTTCAATCAAAGCCCACATCTTTTATATTTTTGCATTCTTTATTTCCATCCATTAGAAGTTTGTATAGATTTTAATTTTGTTAATGAAATATCTCAATACAACCTAAAAATAAGAGTAAACAATTTGGGATTAAAAAACATTAAAAATATATTTTCTTAGCAAAACAACTATGATAATATTTTTCACCGACACTGTCTACCAATCCTCCGACAAATAACAATACAAGAATAAAACTAAAATAAAAAAAAAAATACGATAAGAAATTAACAACAACATCAACTCACCATTATGTTGCTGTACGAGAATTAAAGCATGGCAAGAATGAGGTATTTCTGGAGAAACTAACAATCTCAGATTTTACCACATTTGTTTTTTTTATAGAATATACTTTTCAATTGACTTTCTATTTTTATTTTTGTGTATTTCATTTCATTTATTTTTTTCTTTACTCGATAGGTAAAATTGAGATATTTTATAAATTTCAAGGACAAAATTGAAATTTACACAACATTTTCTGTTACTATTCTCGACAAAAATAGATGGAGAAGGGAAAATTGCATAGTTTTAAAACCCGGCCTGGTGGGTCGACTCGGGATCCGACCGACCCGAGACTGGAACCGGGTCGGGTTGAAAAAAACGGGGGAAGGAAAAACCTGGTGTGACCCGACAAGACCCGGTCAAAAACTCGGTTGCAACTCATTGGCTTTTGTGTTTTTTTTTACTAAAACGACGTCGTTTTGATTTTTTTAAAAAAAAATTGACCCGGACGACCCGGTTAAAACCTGGAACCTAGGTCTTGGACCTGGCCGGATCTAAAAACTATGGAAAATTGAAGCAAAAATGAAAAATGTGGGGGTTTATTGGAACAGTAATGAAGGATGTGGGGGTAATTAAAACAAACCATAGGTTTTAGGTAAAATCGAGACATCATATAATCCTCATGGTGCAAATTGAAATTTATCATATATATGTTTAAATTTTTGTATTATTGGTTTATTTCTAATGATATGTTTTATTTTAATATAAAATTGAAATCAAACAAATGATTAAGCAGGGTAGGCATGTTCGTATTCTACGGGTATAATATAAAATGATTGTTAACTAATTAGAAATAGATTCAAAATGTGAAGAGGTTTAGCATATAAAAGTTTATAATTTAAATTTATTTATATTAAATTTGAGTTACATAAGTATGTGAAGAGGTTTATTTTTTTTGTTTGAGCACGCATGTTAGTTTATAATAAAAAATATAGATACAATCAAATTTCTCAAAATTAATTTAATAATAGACAATCAAATAATTAAAATCATACCACTCATGTATTATGGACATTTCATTAGTTAAATTATGTATTGAACTAGTTTGTATTTTTACATTTGTTTGGTACGGTGTATCTAAACTTTTTCAAACATATAAAAAAATTTCAGATTTTAGAAATTTTTTGGTATTATTATTAAACCTTAAAATATAATCTTTTTAAATTTTTTATTTTACAAATATAAATTTTTCTATTAATATATCTCTTATTTATCTTAGACAACGCAATATTTTTAACTAGAAACATTATTTCTATCTTAAAAAATAATTATAATTGTTAAAGCAAGTTAAGAAAAAAAATCAAAATAATATTTTTACATGTCGTGTGATTAAAAGCTAAAAGATTTATAAATATAATAAAATTATGTTCTAAATCTATTTAAACATTTTAATAATAAACATATAATTTCAATCAAATTTTTATAAATAATTTACTATTAGTATCATTGTTTTTAAATCAAATAAATAATAATTGAAAGACAATTATTAAACTTAAACTTAAAATTTATAATAGTATTTAAGAATTGTATCAAAAATCTTACTTAAATGAATCCAATAAATGTTTTTTAGATTTGACATGATAACTCAATTGATTTTATGAGTTCAAAAATAATCCAAATAATCTATAATATTAAAAAAGCAACATGAATAATCTGATTAAATTTACGAACATGATTTAACTAAAAAACTTTTAAAATAATTTTTTTTAATATTAAAATAATAATATATTAAATTAATTTTGATTAACTATAATTAATATGTTATATCCATAACTCATATGATTAAAATTTAATTTTTAATTAACCCGTAATATTAAAAAAGAAAAAAACCGTGGAGAAAACAAAAAAGCCGAGGAAGGGAAATCAAAATCACAAAAGGTTGAGTAGTAAAGCGGCACGTGAGTGTCGAGGTTAGTTGACATTCCGCCAACAGAGAAGGAAGTGAGTTCACCAAACCTAAGTGGGGCCCAGAGGTTAGGCCAGCACCAGCTAAACTAAACAGAAAAAACCTGTTGTCTCCCAGTTTTGTTTTGGAAACGGTGGGGGGAGTTTAGGGAAGGTATTGTGAAGTGCCGATCTTGTCCTTGTATAATCATTCCTTTCATGCGACCCGGAGCCGGAAGTTGTCAGTTGGATTTCAAATACTTGGGGCGTCCTTGTGTTTCTCTATTAATCCACCAAAAAATAATAATAAAAAATAAAAAAACAATCCCCCATAATTTTAAACTCTATTAAAAAAATATATATATTACCTTTAACTTATAATACAACAACACCAAATATGTCCCACATTAACCATAAATATTTGGTGTTCCTTTTAATACATAATAAACTTTTTTTAGAGATCATTCCCTGCAAACTTGCCGAGAGATTTTTTTTTTCCTTGCATTTAACAACTAATATCTTCATTAAATCATTATACAATATATGAACACCTAAGCTTTTTTTTTATGGAACTTCATTGTTTACATGAATAATAAAACGCTGGGCTTTTTTTTTTTTATTATTATTTTCAAACATCATTCTATAACATAGTTAGATTTAAAATTATGATAAACATACTAGATTAAAAGATAAAGAATTGGAATATAAAACAAAGATAAAAGGCATAGTCGATCTTAAATTCATAATAATTTTTATTTTAATTTTAAAATTCATTTTGTTTTATTTTTCAGTTATTGTGTTAGATAGATGAGAGAGAAACTCGTCAAGAATATATAGAATAGATAAAAAGTTATTGGTTATCAATATTTCAATTATCAAATTGATCAAGTTTCATATCAAATGATTTCATTCAATGAGATGAGTTCATTGACAATAATTTTTTGCTTTTACATTGTCTAAAAGAATAGATCAAGCTCGAGACAAAATATTTTTTTTAGTTTAATTTTGTATTTTTAAACTGAAGTGTTTTTAGTTAAGAAATTGATTTATTAAAGTTTTTAGAGTGTTATAACTTATAAAGTGGTTTTTTTTTTTGTAAAGATGGATTAAAAATAAACTTATAGGAAAACTCCTTAATTTATCAAACACTATAGTGGGTCTAGATTCCAACAATTATCTAACAAGTGATCTATTGCTAGCACATTCACACTTGGACTTTTTAATTCAAGTTAGTCTATAGCAAATGCCGTGTTTACCATTCTTGATGTAAAAAAAAAGAAAATAGGTGTGGGGGCTTGGCTTCTAAACCCATTCACACTTGGTTTTTTAATTCAAGTTAATCTAGTGCATTTAGCTTGATTTGTTTTTTTTTTTTTTATTATTTTAAGCGAGCTTCTTAATTATATTTAAATTATTTTTTATAAAATTATTTCAATCTCATAACTCAGAGTATGAGTTTTGCAGGTTAACTTAAGCTGACTCAGGTAGTTTTCTATCTTTTTTTTTAAATTTAAATATATTTTTTTCAGTTTTTTTCCTTCAGTATTGAGTTGATTAAGAACTAATCTCCGTGATTTATTTTGATTTATTTTCTATAAGGTTACCACATGCTCAAGACCTGGATAATAGATTTAACAGGTTAAGTCATGTCAATCTAATTTGTCATCATCTCAATATTTAAAAATAAATATCATTCAATACGTTATTATCATATCAATAATTAAAAAAATATCGTTCAATATATATCATATTTTAAGTTAATAATTGATTTTTTTTTACTAGAAAACAAATAAAAACACATGCTTATAACATATTCTTAATTCTAGCATAGAAGTTTGAGCTCAAATAAACTTTATATTTTTTAATTATTTTATAGTGATAAAGGGTTGTTCCTTGTAACTTTTGATTTTTAAAAAAGGGTGTCTCTACTTTGGGGAAAAAAAGGCTTTCAGGTTTGCTATAAATTTCACCAAATCCCTTCCGAGAGGAAGGGTCACATTAGTCAATTAGCCATACAGAGAATCTAGCTAAAATTCCCAAACGGACAAGAGGGACACTCCTAAACACGACAGGGAGATAAACCTCGAAAAGTGAAAAAACCGAAAGAACACTCAACTATAGAGGGGTTCGGTTTTTTTCTTCTTGCCCCGCCGGCCTCACACTCTCCTCTTCTTCGCTCTTCGCAGAGGAGAGAGAATACCCCCCCTCTCAAAAAAAAAAAACAAACAAAAAAAAACCTCTCTCTCTCTCCCTACCAAACCCTTCTCCCTTTATCTCTCTTTCGTGATTCAGCTTTTGCTGCTGCTGCTGCTATCATCACTAGCAGCACCATCTGTTACTCTCCTTTCCTTTTCTTTCTTTTTTATTGGACAGTGGAGATTCAAATTTAAAAACTAGTGAAAGATCGAGTTATGCAGCAAGGTGATAAGGCGGTGTTAAGCTTAAGACCTGGTGGCGGTCGAGGGAGTAGACTCTTCAATCCTCGCTTGGAGCAGTCATCATCTTCTTCCTCTACATCTTCCTCCATTTCTCTTGGTGATCTCCCTCACTTGCGTCCTCGTGGCGGTGCTCCTTTTCTGAAGGTCTTTATCATTGCCTTTCTTTGGATCTACTCACTTAGCTATGTAAACTTGTTTGTTTTGATTTTATGCGATTGGCTTTTTGGGTTTTATATTGGTTCTGCTCTGTTAAGCATGGATTTGATTTCGAAGAAAACCTGGACCTGTCACTTATTTTTTCATTACTTATGATATCTAATTGCTGTTTTTATTTGTTTTCTGGGCTAAAGAGTGGTCCGGGATTAGCTTTTCCTGGGTTACAAATTGAAGTTTGTTTATTCCCGGATGGATTTGGCAACTGTTTTTAAAAGTGGTTCAAGTTCTGCTTTCCAAATCCAGCAATCTTCCATGTTGTTAAACTGATGTTCTCAGTTATTCATCTATTGAGAGTCGGATTGTTAAGTAGTTCAACGATGATGAAAAAGGTTATTCCATTGTAAGCATTGAAAAGGTCGGGAATTTTTAGTGTCCCAATTATTGGTGGGCTACTTGATACGTGTACCTGCTGTAACTATGGATAAACAACAAAATGTAAGCTTTAGGTGGGCATTTAGATTCTTAGTAATAGTGATGATGAAACTTTGGAAGTTTAGTTAGGTTCTGCTTTTCCAGTTTATTCTACTAGATGTGGGTGGTAGCTTGCGGTTTAGCATTGAGCTTCATATTCTGCAAGGTTGACGCTCAGCTTTGCATTTTCCTGTGGTTTATTATATAAAAAAGAATGGAGCTTTTGAATTTATTGTACCATTTCTATTTGCACCATTTTTTATTCTTTAAGTCTCCTTATTGAACTATATCAAATCCATTGACAACTTGAGTTTAATTGTCCATGTTAATGATCTTACGCATGCCCTTTTCTGTCATATTAGAAACCAATTATGACAAGTCTCTTAACCTGGTTTGATTTATGTTCTAGTTGAACTCTTCTGCCCCTTCATCTTTTATTTTAACGAGGAAATGAAGCTGCATGATATCAGTCATTTTTGTGGATTCAAGGCAATAGCTATATATTATTAATGTATATTGGTGGCATCCGTTGCAATACAGCATCTTAGTTTTGCAAGCCATGGCATACATTTTTCTCAATGAAGTTATTGCTGGGGGTTTTCCCTCATTGCTTGCTAGCCTGTTTTTTTTTTTTTAGCATACTCAACCTTGTTGATTTTGTTGCAAGCTTTTGACTCCAACTGTTTTCCTCTTATAGACTGGAGACTTGCGGTTTGAGGGTCATGACCATGTGCAGTACACTAGAGACCAGCTGTTGCAGCTTAGAGAGGTAGTGATTTTAAATAAGCCAGAGGATGCTACTAAGCCTGTTGATATTGATTTTCCATAGAAGAACCTGTGATTCTTGGCTTGTATACATTTTTGAGTAGTGTTTATTTGTTGGCATAAAATATCAAAAACCAGTGTGAATATATGGATGATGTTTCATTTCAATCCTCGTTTTTAAAATCTGGTTTTCCCTTTTTCATATTCATCCTTTCTAATCACTTTTGCATTCTTTTGTTTTCTTTTCCATTAAGTTTTAAAATCTGGTTTCATACACATTCTGTTCTGAGGCATACTAATGTTTATAATGGTGAATAAAGTGTACAAATGCTGTAAATAGCATGGTTATGGGTCATTCTTGTCAACAAAGATATATTTTGGCATGATTCATCTATTTGCCCTTATTTTCTCATAGGCTATTGTAATCTCTGATGAGATTCTAAAAATCAAACAAGAAATTGAAGCTGAGTTTTTTGGCGAAGATCAAAGCTGGAGTCGTGGAGAAACCAATGTGAGTCCTTTTTCCATTTTGATTGGCTTCCTTCTTAATCTTTCCAATTTGTTGCTAGAAGAGGCTGATGGTTTAAAATAGTATTGGATAAGAGTGGAAGCTAGTTATTTGGATTGCATCAGATGTCCTTTCTGGTTGATTGATGGCGTTTATAGCTGTGATTTCTTTTGCTCCTTCCAGCCTCCAACTCAATCTCAGAGTCGTTATTCTGAGCCAGACAATCGTGATTGGCGTGGTCGTTATGCACATGCTCAATTTTCTCCATCTAGAGAGGAGAGGTCCTGGGATTCTAATCGAGAAAATCAAGACTTTGGTGGGAGATATGACTCCAGGCAGCAAGAAGGCAATCAGTCTAATCGTCAAGACCAACTCAACTCCCAATTTTCAAGAGCACAAGTCTCTTCCAATCAGGCAATTTATTTCTCCTTTTATTTGTTTATTGTAATCTTTTTAATTTTTTTTTTTATCTATACAGCTATTTTTTCTCGTGTGCTATTCTGATACACTTTTGTTGTAATTTGTAAATCTATTTAATGCTGTTGTTAGATTTAGAGTTTCTTCTGAAGCAGAACTTCTACCTGTATTGAGAGCAATAATTTACCGTCAAGATTTCTAATTTGAATCCTTTTTTATTGTATATCATGGAAAGTTTTACCAAGCAGTTACGTTGCAGATGCTCTTGACATCAACCATATCATCTTTGATGAAATGCATGTTGTTAGAAGTTTTCTTTAGCTTGTTGTTGATCTTCTAATTAGGAACATTGTACTAGAAGTCTAGAATTGCAAATTTTTCTCTTTGTTTGAATTTCAGCTCCACTCCACTCTTATGAATATGCCACTTGTTTAACTTTGTATCTGTGATGATTTCTGGTAACTGGTTTATTTTATCATCATCATCATCATCATCATCATCATGCTGTATTCTGGTGCTTTACAGAATTCTGTACTTGGGTGCACATTTTCTTTTAGCTTCAACATCCTGTATTTTCTTTTAAACCAGGGAGGACCTGCTCCTGCTTTGATCAAGGCTGAGGCGCCATGGTCTGCCAGAAGGGAAAATCTTTCAGAGAAGGACCGTGTCTTGAAGACTGTAAAAGGGTAATTTAATTTAATGATTTTCTATGTGTATCTTTTTATCATCGGAAATTATCAAAATAGGATTTGTGTGTGGCATTTCATGGTCATGGATGAATGCATTAAGGTATGGGGACAAGCATGCCTGTGCTTGTACCCAAGACATGGTTGCCAGCTCAAGGCATTTTCCATTCCAACGAGCAATGGTTCTATATATACATATTGATAGTGTGGGCTTGTTGGTAAATTGACAGCATTTTGGTGATACTTTATACCTTGAACTCTGGACACTTTCCACAAATTGCTGTCATCTTGGGTTTATGCAAATTCTTTTCTATGTTAAAACTTGTATAATTTGATTTTACTTTTGAGTAACAAAAGCACCTATGAATTTAATTTTCTACTGTAATTCTGGAGGCTTGGAATTTGCCACTTGTTAAAATTGAATATCAAATTGTACCTGGTATATTTTTTTTAAATTTAAGGATTTACCATGGTTTTAAAATGTGCTCAAAGTATATGCTTTATTATAAATTGGATTTATGAATGTAGGAAATTTCGTTATCCTTGAACTGGTGATTTATTACGAACAACAAAGAAAACATGACAGCGTCAAATAGTTTAAAAGTATATGTCACTTTGTGTACTTAGTGGTTCGTTTTTTAATTTTTTTAATCCTTGTTGTTTCTCACTTGTTAATTTGCTGGATATACTCATCATTTCCTTTTGTGCTTTTAACTATTTGGATTATATGGTTCTCTATGTGATTCAGACACATGCTATTTTCTTTTAAAATAATCAAAAGTGCTTGTCAAACACAATTACCCATGGTAGTTGTATGCTGAAAGCTTTCTGTTTTTTGTGCAGTATACTGAACAAGCTTACCCCTGAGAAGTTTGATGTTCTCAAGGGTCAACTTATCAACTCTGGAATTACATCAGCTGATATCTTAAAGGTTAATTTTTAGGTTCATAGTTCTTTTATTCCTCAAGATTTATAGCAGCTGCCAGTTGAGCTTAAGGTTGGCTCTTGGAATGCAGGGTGTGATATCACTTATATTCGATAAGGCTGTTCTGGAACCCACATTCTGTTTCATGTATGCACAGCTGTGCTCTGATCTTAATGAAAAGCTCCCCCCATTTCCATCAGATGAACCTGGTGGGAAAGATATCACATTTAAGCGGGTACTCTTAAATATCTGTCAGGAGGCATTTGAGGGTGCTGATAAACTGAGGGAGGAAGTAAGGCAGATGACAGGTCCAGAGCAAGAGCTTGAGCGTAGGGATAAGGAAAGACTGGTCAAGCTTCGCACTCTTGGAAACATCCGTTTGATTGGAGAGCTTTTGAAGCAGAAAATGGTTCCTGAAAAGATTGTCCATCATATTGTTCAGGTTAGCAGTGAAGCCTCCAATTGTATAACACCTCAGATGATACTGGTGGGGGTCTTTAGGATTGTTTACAACTACTTTGCAATGTGAACAGGAGCTTCTAGGGCATGATAATAAAGTTTGTCCTGCTGAAGAAAATGTTGAGGCCACATGTCAGTTCTTTAACACCATTGGTAAGCAGCTTGATGAGAGCCCAAGGTCACGGCATATAAATGATGTGTACTTTGGTCAACTGAAGGAACTGTCATCAAATCCCCAGCTGGCTCCACGACTGAGGTTCATTGTTCAAGATGTTCTTGATCTGCGGATGAACAACTGGATTCCCAGGCGTGAAGAGGTAAGACTTCTATCCTGTTAATGTCTAATTTAGCAAATAGATGCTGTTTTTTATGGGAAAATTTCATTGGTTTGTCATTGCAGATCAAAGCTAAAACCATCACAGAGATACATGCTGAGGCAGAAAAGAATCTTGGGCTGCGTCCAGGTGCTGCCGCAAGCATTAGAAATAACCGAGGTGTTATTTCTGCTGCTTCAGGGACTGCTGGCCCTGGGGACTTCCCCATCAACCGACCTGGCACTGGGGGCATGATGCCTGGCATGCCAGGAGCTAGGAGAATGCCTGGGATGCCTGGAATTGATAATGACAATTGGGAGGCACCTAGAAACCATTCAATGCCAAGGGGTGATGGTCTAATGCAGCCTGCTGGATGTCTCCAATCACTAAGTTTTAACAAGTCAAGGTCAGTAAACACGAAGCTGTTACCTCAGGGCAGTGGTGGTTTTATGAGTGGAAAGAGTAGTGCCCCCTTGCAGGGACGTGGTGGTCCTCCATCTAGGCCATCCAACTTTCGTTTTGGTGCAGAGCCTCCTGCTCAAGCCCCTATACCTGGTAAAACTCTTCCTGCCCCTTATGTGCCTCCAGTTGCAGATAGACCAGTTGTTCCAGCTTCCAGGGTGAATCCTGATGAACTTAGGAGAAAGACTCTCTCGCTCCTGAAAGAATATTTCAGTGTCTTGCTTCTGGATGAGGCATTGCAATGTGTGGAAGAGCTGAAGTCTCCAGCTTACCACCCTGAAGTTGTCAAGGAAGCTATCTCCATTGCATTAGAGGCAAATCCACCACGAGTTGAACCAGTTTCCAAACTTCTGGAATATTTGTTTGCCAAGAAGGTCATCACAGTGAAAGACATAGGAACTGGGTGCTTACTCTATGGCTCTATGTTGGAAGATATTGGCATTGATTTGCCAAAGGCACCGTATAATTTTGGTGAAATTACCGGGAAATTAGTTTTGGTGGGGGGATTGGACTTCAAAGTGGTAATAGAGGTCCTTAAGAAGATGGAGGATGATATGTATCAGAGAGCTGTATTTGATGCAGCAACAAGGATCATTAGTTCAAGTCCGGATGGGCAACTTGTATTAGATACTCAAGCATCCGATATTAAGGCTTGCCAGAGTTTGTTTTAGTTACAGTCTTGCCATTCTGTTATGCGAGTACTTCAGCACTTGTATTCAACTTTTTGTGCTTACGTTTAGATCATGATGCTCCGCCTACACCATTTTGAGGCGAGCAACTTGTAATATGTGATAAGGTGGAGCTGCCAAGAACAATTCATTGTTTGAGCTGTATATTTTTGCCTGAGGTCGTAGTGGGTGTTATCGAAGAAAAGAAATCAAAGCATAATGCTGTTGATTTTGGTCTCGAGCATGGCTAAACAAGTGCCTTCAGCTCGAGAAGAATGGCCCTTCAAAAGATCCATTTGTTTTGTATTTGATTAGCTATCAATTTTTGTTCTCCAGACTGAGTAATTTAGTTGATTGTTTGAATTAATCAGCTCATAAATCCTACTTTCTACATTCACTATTATCAACTTTTGTTCGTGGCGCTGCTGTGTTCTCTGCTGACCTTCAGTTTTGATGCTAGCCTGATTGGTGGTGCTGTATGCCTGGTTTTGGTTGGTTTTGAAGATTAATCATTTCCTTTTTCACTTGGTTGATTACGTGGAGTGCAAGCTGCCATGGATTTAAGAAAAACACGATTCCGGCAAAGTTTGTAACGAGTCATGCGACAGTTATGCTATACAAGTCTTTGCCAAATGATCTTTCTTGACTCTTTTTATCTGGGGTTGGCTATGAGAAGACAAATTCCCTTTCGCCAAACGAACCTCAAAAGGATGAACGAGTGGCCATGGCGCAAGTGGTGGGATTTGTTTAGTGAAAAGAGAAAACAACAGTGGAAGGTGTCAAACTGGTCTTAGGACATCTTAAATCGGTGCTTGAACTTACAGGTTCCACTTCATTTGATTCTTTCGTTTGTACCTTTTGAAGCTAGCAGACTGTCAGGAGTTAAACTGGGCAGAAGGAAGAACATCAGCTTTATCAATTGAGTTGATCGTTGCCCTGGTGACTATTACTAAACGCACCGTTTTATTAATGTTACATACACGCAGCGTTTAAGCTAGTTAACGATTCTAGTTTTCATCTCCCAAGTTCTTGTACTTTCCTGAAGCAGAATCAATCTCTAGAAGAAAATTATGGCTATATAACATGTAACTTACCTTGCCAGGTTATGCATATGAATACAATGATGAATTTATGAAAGCCTGGAATTAAGGAACCATATTGCTCTTCCCTCCCTCTGTTCTACTACTAACTGTGTTTATCTTCTATTGTTGCTCGATCGAGAATAACCTTTTTTCTTTTCTTTCTAACAATATTATTCATTTAAAAACTTTTCCCTATTCTTTCTACTGGAGAACATCCAAATTGGTGCTGTGAATATCCAACTTGCTCCAAGTAGTATTACAGCAGATCTTTGAACTCAAGAGATGGCACCTGATACTAGGTTCCAAGATCTTAAGAAGCTAGAAGACTCCCTTGAATCAGCTAACAAGGAGCAACAATTAAAATACGAACAAATAATGAAGCTACTGGAAAGGTATGGTTAGAAGCTGGAAAGCACCGCATCCAGCCACACATTGAAGATTGAAGAGTTAAAAAATCTTATCAGTGGGCTATGCTACCAGCGAACATAGCTCCCTCTTGCAGAAGTTACATTTAACTGCTGAAGAATCTAGTACAGCTATGGAAACCCAAGGTGTTCAAAACCACGATTCTATGTCTAATGCTTGCTGTCACTGTACGGACAACCATCACTCTTATAAGGTTTATAGGCCTAAATGTGACTTTCCAAGCTTTGATATATTAAAATATGAAATGTTCGAAAAGGCTATTGATCAAAGTTAAATAATTTTTTGCTTTCAAGGATAGTAAAATTATTTTACTATATATAAACATGATAAAAAAAATAATAAAATCTCTGAACAATTATCAAATGATAAATTAACCAAAGAAAAATATATTTTTACTTCTAAGAAGACAATACTCTCGGAGTTTTTTCAAAGATGAAATCATTATTTTATTATTAAAATTCAAAATAAACAAATGCATATCTACAATGAAAACGCTGTGCATTTTAACTTTTCTTTAACAAGAGTCCACATTAAATTTTGAGAAGTTATTAATTGCCTTGATATATTATTTATGACCATAGATCGAAGTAAGAACTTGATTTTGATTAATAAATTTATTTGATGTGTCTTTATTTAATAAACTAGATTTTTTATTGATACAATTATTGACGTGTCTTTATTTTGCTTGATTTATAATTCTAGACTAATTCATGTAATAATATTTTTTTCTAAATTCTCTCCAGAAATTCTATTCAAGATTCCAAATTTTGTCAAATAGCACTATTAACATGTGATAACTTTAATAAATGGCTACCGATCCCAGTCATTAAAAAAAAAAGAGAGAATTTATTCCAGGATAATTAGATTTGTATCGCAAATATTTTATAGAATTTGATGCACATTATTAACAATGTAACCACCAAATAAAAAAAAAAGAGAAAAAGAAATGCAAAACAAATCATAAAAAACGTTATATTTTATTTATTTTTTTCTTACGAAAAATAACACGAAACAAACCACTATATAAGCTTCCGCCTCCTATAAAATGGCTGAGATTCTCCCGCGTTAAGGAATTTTCAAAATACTTCAGAAAGAATGACCTCTAGCGAACCAGCAACGGACACCAAAACGGCATCATCACCAACAGATGACCAGTCACTGAAGCTCGCCGTTGCAATTTCACTTCTCCGATCAAAACTTCTCCAAAAACAGCCTCCTCCCCCTCCCCCTCCCCCTCCCCCCCGCAATCCTCCTTCAGAATCCGACACTCTTCGCTGGAAACGAAAGGTTTTTTCATCATCTCTATTCTCTGTTTGGTTCACTATAAAATGCAGACGTTTAAGTCAAAATGAATGCGATTAGGTTTTGAGAAAATAAACAGAGTATAATTGCTCCACTGTTGATTTCTATGTTTTTCTTGAAAGGCTAAAGAGCGAAAACAAGAACTTCTTCGACTGAGAGAAGATCTCAGGGAAGCCGAAGGTTCTAGAATATATTTTTCTCTCTCTTTCAGTTTAGGTTCTCGAGTTTTTTCATATTTGTTTCTATTTTGTGTTCTAGATGCTTCACAGTGTGATTTGTTTCCTCAAACTGCGTTATGCAAATGCTATTTCTTTGATAATTTGGGGAAATTAAGCCCTAAGCCAGTCGGAGACGGCTCCGATCGCAGATTTAATGATATTCTCCGCCGTCGATTTCTTAGACAAGGTCTCATTATGATTGACATACGATTTTCACTCTTAGGTTATTAATTAGTTTCATCATTCAATTAATTCAATAACTTGATTGGATTTTTGAATTTTGCAGTGCGGATAAAAGAAAGAAGGAAGAGAATAAATAACTCAAATATAAAACTACGCTTTTCAGGTAATTGGGCTTATATTGACTATTTTCTTACCTCAAATTAGTGGCGTTTTAATTCAAATGTGCTTAATTGAGTTAAGTCCTGTTTATTGCTTTCCTTGTTGTTTATCCTTATGATTTCTTCTTCTTTTATTTGTTGCTTAATTTACTTAGATATTCGGAAATTTATAAAAAGAGAAAAATTCAAGTACTTCAGAGCAATGTGGGTGCACATTTAGACCTTTTCTTGTTACACTAATAATGGATGTTTTATTTATTATAAAATGGCAGATATATACAGCAAAAATGAAGCAGAGCAACTTAGGGCCGCCGTTGATTTTCTTGTGGAGCTTTGTGACACTACTTTGCCTGCAAGAGTGAATTACTTACTATTGTTTGGTGCTTTTATTTTTTTAATATTCTCACACTAACCAAGACAACCATGTTACTTGGTTGAGTTTATCTTTCAGGTTTTGATTTTACATCTGTTAAATTTTGCAGGTAGAGGAGGCTAATTTTGCTAACTGGTCACACCAAGCTGCAGACTTCATTTTAGGTAATCACAGAGTTCTTTTAGATCTCATTCCACAAGGAAGTATTAAAAATAATCACAATCAGCTTTAGCATCTATTTCGACAGAGTAGTGTTTAATCTCCATGAAATAGCATTTTCTTGAATTTCTAAGCACCTTGAATGGCATATTTATGGCTTTAAAATGCTTTTTGATTAGTATATTTTATTTTCTTCACATGAGTATTTGTAATTTTTTGACACTGAGATCAATAGAGATTTCTTTTCTTTTCATCGTCCTGACCTTTGATACATGTGGAATAAGCTTAAAACATCTTCAGTTGACTTTTTTTTTGTCATTTTAGGAAGTCACAAAACCTACATATTAGTTCATTGATGGTTACTCCATGGAAGTTATATGATTGATCTAGTAGAATATGATAAGTGCAAGGATTTGGGAGGCAAGAACAATGAGAGGAATTTATAGACACCTTTCTGTTTATTTGGAACAAATATGTTGGTATATTAAGATGATGGAGTGTCCCAATCAGCGTTCTAATGAATTTGAACAGAATTCTACTCAGTTTGCCAGGCAGACCTCCAGATTTGTTATCATATTCAAGAGATTTATTTGGAATTTTGTTTTAGGATTTGGTGTTTGCTCTTTTGCAAGTGAAGGAATTGTGATGGCAAATGAGTCTACCATCTGTTTCTTATTTCAGGAATGAGTTGGGTGCAATCCCATTGCTGCTGTTATATTGTGTAGATTGGTGATTTTGCTTTTAACTTTCACTAAGGAAAAAATGTGCAAACTGATTAGACAAAAAGCAGATGCAGATAGAAAGGGAAGTATTCTCGCTGTCTTTGCTATAATAGGTATAACACACCTCTAGGATTATAAGATATAACCTGAACTATTTAATTTTCTCAACCTAGTTAAACCTCATAACTTAAATTGAATGTGTCGATGCCATGAAACATGATGCTATTCTGGCTATATCCTGTATGAACTCATGCAAGCAGTTGGAAAAGTAACATAGGATGAGGGGAGGAAGAGGTTGGATTTGTCCTAGGCAGTAGTAGCTGTCGATTAATTCAAGTGGAAGTTGCTACAGAGCAAAAGTGGGTTGCAGTGCTGTTAGAGGACATAATATCTCAAAATTTCAATGGGTTGATTATTGGTTCTAAATGGTGCTGGTACCTTGAAAATGTTTCAAGTAAGTGATTCAGAGTAGTTAGTGATGGAGAACTTGTAATAAAATAAATAAAAATATGCCTATTTATTTTACTAGCCAATCTCCATCAGTTAGGTGCTTGCATTTGTTCAATTAAGTACCAGAAACTATCTGGCATTTGTTTGATTCAGTACAAGAAAGTTTTAGGTTCAAACATTAAATTTTGAATATTTTCTGCTTTTTGTTTATTTATATGTCTAGTGATGGACCGCTTTGCGTTATCAGACTCTTTTCTTCGTACAGTTTCTCCTCATTGATAGATTGGTTAGGGGCCATGATATCTACCCGCAATCACCACTTCTGCTAATTTTTTCCCCTGTTTCTTATGCTATTTTCAGTTTTAATCTTCTCCCTTTCTCTTGTAGCATCATTGAGGAACCTGTTATCAATAGGAAATAACATGGAGCTCATTGAAGGAATTGTCAGTCGCTTAATTGTGCGTTTAGTTAAAAGGATGTGTTCCCCTTCACATGGAGATGGTAAGCATTTGGCTTCTTTTGGAACTTCAGATGTATTAAATCTTAGTAAATACACATGATATTTAAACAGTAGGAACTTTGATCTTTTTTCAACCTCTCTCTTTTATTTGAACTAAACTCTTGATTTCTTTGTTAACAAAATTGTAAGAACACAATGTTTTGGTCTGTTCCAATGAGTGATACTATAGGTTGTTTTATATTATTGTAGTTTGGCTTGTTAATGAGTTCTTCATGTTAATATCTTGATATGCTGTTACAGAGTCACGTCAAACTGACACTGACACCCAGCTCTATATTCAACAATTGATCCGCAAGCTTGGATGTGAACCTCACATTGGGCAGCGAGCAATACTTTCAGTTTCTCAGAGAGTTTCCATGGTAGCAGAAAATTTGTTATTCTTGGATCCATTCGATGAGGCCTTTTCAAACATGCATGAGTGCTTGTTCATAATGTAAGTAATCTATGGTAAGATTCACAATCATGATCATCAATTCCATCCCTAAACCTAACCGTTTTTTCAAAACTAAGTCCATTGAAAGGCCAAAGCCTGTTAATTTGAGCTTGGTAACGGCATATTATAATGAGATTCTAATCCGTGCATAATTTCTACTGGCTCTACTTATCCATTATGTCTTATCATCGGACATGTCTTTGAGGATATGCGATCTCATTTTGAGTTGGACTTTCATTACTATGGAAATGCCACATTGGTTCTTCCATATAGAACTCAGATGCAAGTATAAGTTGGTTTTATTTATCCTATGATTACCATTATTTTAACTTTTTGTGGATGACAGGATCCAACTTATTGAGTTTTTGATATCAGACTACTTGTTAACTTGGTCGAGGGACGAGGGCTTTGACCATGGTATGTATCCTTACAGCACTGGTGTCTGTTGATTAAACTTTCCTGTTCATTTCGCACTCGGGTTTCATGCTAGGTTTTTTACAATTAATATTTCTCTAAAGCTGGATCTGAATTTAATATATTCTCAGCATTGAACATTGTTAGTATACTTCTCTTTATTGGGTTCAAGATCAAACTTTATAAGCAGGCATCAGAAACCATACACATGACATCCGATAGTTTCATTGCAGTGCTGTTTGAAGAGTGGGTGACCTCAGTTCTCCATGCTCGTAAAGCATTAGAACTTCTTGAGAGCAGAAATGGGCTTTATGTTTTGTACATGGATCGAGTCACAGGTGAACTGGCTAAACATGTGGGCCAGGTTTCATCATTTCAGAAACTCAGCCAAGATATTCTTGACAATCTATTCTGCTGACGAAAGCGTGAATTCTTTAAGATATTCTTCAAGGAGCATGCTTAACAACAGACTAGGAAGCCCTTTGCCTATCTAAGATCCAAATAAAGCCGACTTATGGAAGCATTGTATTTGAACAGATAGATGGAAAGATTTTATGCAATTAAGAATTATCTTCCACTTGCGGCGCTTTAGTAGTTTATTGACATTGCATCACTGCCTGGTAGTCAATATTTCGAGTCTAGTCTGCTTAGGTAATCAGGGCATTTCACCCTATGAATTTTATTAGTCGGGGTATCCTGTAGAAACTTCGAAGCTAGGGCTTAGGATAAAGAGGGGTCTTAGCTTAATTTATCTCCTGACATGTGATCTATGACTCTGTTCTGCCTTTTCTGATCATGAAATCAAACGTAGTAAAATCATGCTCTTCCATGTTCCCTCTTCTTTCCGGAAAGTGGTCCCTTATTTAGGGTGTGTTTCTGGTGGTTGTTAGGAAATCAATTTTTTTTTTAATTTGTGTGTTATTAAAAAAATTGATCAATAAAAAATATTTTTTAATTAAAAAAAATTGGATTGGTTTCCAGAAATTTTTTTTTTATTTTGAACGGAAAACATTTTCTGAAAATAGTGAAAAATTTAAAAATGTCATATTATTGTTGATTATATCAAATTTGATCTTCAAACTTTTAATTGATAAATATATTGTTTTAAATATTTGTTTTTTCCTTATCATTTTTTAATTGAAATTTTTTATCTATTAAAATTGGTCCTCATTCTTTTGATTGTTACTTATTTTATTTGAAATAATTTATGAAATATTAATTATTATTATTTTAATTTCTTTATTTTTTAGATTTGATCTCTATTATTTTAATTATTATTTATTTTATTTGAGATAATTTATGAAATTATATATTTTTTCAATTTCATTCTTATTCAACTTTTTAATTTGTAAGATTTGTTTATTATTATTTTAATAAACTTTTTTAAAAATAAAACATTAATAAATTATTTTTTAGCTCATTTTTTATGATATAATTAAACACTAGAAAATATTTTTTAATTTATTTTTTATTATACTATCAAATATCATAAAATAATTTATTTTTTTAAAATTAATTTTTATTTAAAAAATTACTATCCAACAAACAAAAACATCATTTTTTTTTTTTAGTTTAACATGGGTGTTTGAATTAGCTTGCGCGTATCTTGATTAATTTCACAAGCCCTAAAATTAACAACAATGTAACAAAACAATCATCCTTGCTTCTCTTAGTAATGGTATCGACCTGCTGGGCTGTTGTCGGTATCTTTCCACCGGCACGTGTAGTGGCGCTTTACAGGTCGGCAGAAGCTAATCCGATTGTCATAGTAGTCACATTGGGCCCACCTCAACCACCAAAACTTGTTAATTACTGAAGGAGGGGATATTTTAAAGACCATCATCCTCCACAATATCTCCTCCTTGATTACATAGTTCGTGTTGGTCCCTCGAGCAACAGATATCAAAGCTACTTTTGCTCAGAAGACATGACTCAAATGAGACATGTATTCACTCTCCTGCTCTTCAGCCTCCTCTTGCTATCTCAATCCCTTCCAGGTTCAGCTGTCGGCAGGCAATTGGATAAAGCTCTTACCACGTCCCAGCTGCCTGAGGGAAGACAAAATGACGTGATCAGTTCATTGCAGATTCGGAAGTTAGGAGTTTACATCAGAAAAAGGGCTCGTGGTTATCCACGCTCTGGCCGCAAATCATCTGCTATCCGAACCCAAGTTCCTTCCAGCCATGTGATTGGTTCTGTTTTTGCCTTCCTCAGTTTCTTCCTGCTCTAGCTAGGTCTTGGTATGGTTAATCGGTCCAATGTGTTGAAGTTATCCTCATATCGAGTGGCTTTACACCAAGTAGTGCTTTACCATATTTGAAAAAAGATGTCTATTTTTTTTTTTTTTTGATGTTTGCGTGTGCCTTGTGTTTTATTTAGCAGATCGTCTTAAGACAACTCAAAAGTATTTGCATAGACAGAGAAGGTGGTAGTAATAGGGAGTTGCTTTTAACTGATACCTGTGCTGCTGCTATTTTTCTTCAACCATGCAGTGAATACATGTGTTTTCACATCTGATGTCCGTGTGATCTGGGTTCTTGTGTTGAACAACGTGACAATGTTGTTAAGAAAATAAAATATTAGCCTATGTTTTGCGTATCAGGTTTAGCGGATTGCCTTTCAGCTTTGGCTAACCACCACCTTTTCTTTTATTAGCAGTATATGATATTAATGGTAGCATGGGGCCTGGTATTAATACTTATCTTCTTGTTTTGGACAAATATTCCTCAAAGAGGCAATTGCTCTGAAGTAGTGGGTAGCCATATTCTCAAGTTATTAAATAAAGAAGAACATATTAAAAACATCATTTTAATATAATATCCTCAAAGGGGAAATGGAGGCATCTAATTCAATTATCAAAAGATAAATGCACTATCCACCATCATATGCCCCCGCAATTGATAGATAGATATGGATTAATGTATTAATGGGTTAGACACACTTGGTCTTCCATTCTTATATGTATGGTTCCTTTTTAGCTTTTTTTTTTCTTTTTTATTTAAATATTAATTAATTAAAATATGTTAATTAAATGTATGCGTAAAATGCCTAACCTAACAAATATTGAGTTTTAATTGAGGTTATTTAAAATAAATAAACTAGATTAATTTTTATAATGTTTCTTAATAGAATATCTCTTAATTTTTACTTAACTTACAAATAAGATTGCAACATTTTTTTTATACCAGTAGGCTTCTCTCTTTTTTTTGTGTGCATCTCTACTTATATTTTCTTTGATTTTATTCGATTGCTTTTCCATGCATTTATTTTTTATTATCATTTTATTAAATAAAAATTTGGTTTCAAAAAATAAAGTTATTAAATACAATCGGGTCTATAACCTTATGTTTCGAGATTAGATATCTGGACCCACATCTAACTCTCAACTTTCCAATTTAGTTTTCGGTTAAATATCATTTATTTTTTACTATTTTTTTTTTCACATGAGAGAGTAACATTTTTTTCTTCTAATATTGATAGGCTTTATATATATTGGATTTTATTCGATCTCTTTCATGCGTGTGTGTTTTTACTATCATATGATTATATACAAAAATAATTATGGCTATTATATTAAAATGCACTAGGATAAGTATCGTGGAGATTTTAAGGATCACATTTATGGTGAGATAGATATGGATTAATGTTCTACACCAATTTATAATGATTATTTTGTTGATGATGATATCATAAATAATAACAGTAACAATAAAATAGATAGAAAATAAAATTAAAGCCATTAACGTCGCCAACACAATCCCTATTAGTCCTTAATTTCTAGGTATAATCCTTCATTAACTCTTGAAGCACAATGATTTACAGGCAATAACCCAACCTTTATTAACTCTTTATTTGCTGGAATCGGATGCCAAATGCTGCTAAGAAGGGCTATAATTGTCGTCCATCTTGAACGACACTCATCCATGGCAAGATCAGGTGCCAGTACCCTAGAGAGGACGTGGACTTGGTGTCGGTAATTTTGACGAGGAAGGATATACAAATGTTGGAGTTATCTTATTAATTAATTAGCAGTTTTGTTTGGGAAAATCTTCTTTCTTTTTGTTTGGATAGATAAAAAAACAAAAAGGGTAATAAGTATTAAATATCATTAGCGTGTTTTAGTTAGAGGCGAGGTGAGGAGAGGGTATTAAGTGATAAATTAGGTTGAAAGGAATTATTTGTTAAAAAGGATAGAATTTATTTTTTAGAAAAAATAAAGTTAGAATAATAAATTAAAATAAAAAAGAAATTATAAAGTTATTTAGTTCCCCCTCCATTGCCGGGGTGAGACTTGAAGGAGGATGAAGATTGAAAATATTTTCCTGAACAAGATGTTATTAATCCTCTCTTCTCCATTAAAAATAATCTTCCCCAACAAAATTAAAATACCATTAACCCTTCCCTTCCTCTCCAATCACTTCTTTCCCAAACAAATTGTAAGGAAACAAGTAATCTGCTCAAGTCTAAACAACTTGCTGGGGATGTCCAACAATTTATCATATTATATCATATTATATCATGCTGTTGCTCTCTCTTTACTCTCAGCTATTTATGTCAGTGAGAGTAACAGCTGATCTTCTACTTGATCTATCTACCATATTGATTGATGTATTAGAGAGACCAAGTTCCTACGAGGGAAGAAAAGATTCACCAGCTCTATCGATTATCAAATCCCTGTACCTTTGTGAAAGACATCACATGGAATAGCTTACAATCCAAAGCTTACACGGGAAATGAGAAAGGTAGAAACTCAGATTTAAAATAGAAGTTCCTGAGCTAGAAGGAATGGGGTCAGGGGTGGAGACTGACTGCCAAAAAACGTAGCAGCTCGATCAGAGGGAAAGGTTAGTAGGTAAGATTTGAGTATACAACTATCAATAGATGGGGGAAACAGCCCAAGAGGGTGTATCAAAAAGGACAGCACCGAGGGAGTCTAGCTTGCATCTCTTTGTAGTGAATTCCTCTTTTGATTCAAGGAGAGCAGCATGCTTCAAAGCCCATCTAGACAAGACTAGATAGATAAAGGAGCAGAGAAAATGAAAAGGTTTTGCCCGTTTTACCAAGAAAATGTTTCAAAGAGATATCAGATCATATGATATGATTATTTCATTACAGAATTGGGAAAAAACAACCTTGCTCGCACCTGAAAAACTCAAGCAGAACCTATCTCATGATTTTGTTATTGTTATTCTGCAACCTAACACAGGGTTATGGAGAAGCATGAAGCACGAGAGAAGTGGCATGAGGTTGCCGCAGCACAACAATATAGAAATCCAACATTGGATTAACTACTACTAGAAAACTTTCTTAGGCAAGAACTCAAGGTGATCTTATAGATCATTCAATAAATTTTCTTCTAAACAAAGATGATATGCTCTGATTGCCTGCTAAATGGCTTCATTCCAGTTAACTAACCATTCTCTCTCTAGCCCAACCCATAAAGAAGACTCAACAATCTTATTTTCCAGGGATCCCAGTTCAGTCAACTCATTCTTCGCAACAATTTATGCCTCTAAACCTGAGCTAAAATCCATGAACATGGGCTGCGGATTAATAAAAATGTCTAACATGTGAATGAAAGAAACCAGGGAAGAGGAACTTCATGGCTAGAGATATGAACAACTGAATCCAAATCGGAAAGTAGACTGCTCATATCGATCAAAAAAATAAGTAAACAGCAAACCGCAAATCCCTGTTACAACCTACTCTGTTTGTCTGAAGATGGCTAAAATACTTAACAATCAAAAAGTCTGAAGAGAAGGCTATTTTGCGAGATTGAGAAAATTAAGATGCTAAGAGGTGAGAATCCAGTAAAAAGTATAATCATGAACACTCAATAAACAAACTATCTCTGATGAAATCAATCGAAAACCCACAACACCAAATCACAAGAAAAAAACATTTGGAAAATTAAGAGCATTTCCATTAAAAGAAAAGTAGTTTAAACACAACGTACAAATTCCATTCAGGAAATGGCGTTCTACAAAACGAAAGGGACTAGTTACCGTTCACTGCTACGCCGGGGCATAAAGTGGACGCCTGTACTCATCAAAATACTCATTGCGATCGATAAACACAATAGCATAGAGAGCATAAATTATTCCAGGAACGTAGCCTAAAATAGTCAGTAACAAGCAAATGCAAAATTCCACCTGCAGAAATAATAATAATCAAAAATAGTTATCAACAACATTAAATTTCTTGGATCTAAAAAGAATACAACAGAGAAGAGAAAGGGAGAGGCGTACACTGCAGCAGCCATGCCTGAAGCAAACACCGAGAGGAGGGAGCAAGATGGCGATGAGGATTTCGCAGCAGATCTCACAACGACTTGGCATTTTCTCTCGCTACAAAGGCTGATGATAGATCTGCAAGATTAAAATCCAAAAGTATTTATGGTTCTTAATGGAGAAGAAAACAAACATGGGACGTCGTATTAAATTGGGAATTCAAGGACGGTGGATCACAAATTAATTAAAGGACAACTATTTTCTATATATATATTAGTCTTATAAATTATGTCTAACATGTTATTCATAAGAGATCCATATCTCAATGCATCATGTGTTCTTTTATTTTTATAAAGATTTTATGTGTTTTAAGATTTATGTTAAACATCAAATATTTTAATCTTGAGAATATATTTCATTTAAATTTAGTGTTATAAAAAATATAAAATATCTTTCTTTTTATCAAATATTAACCACCATGATCTAATCAAAATTTCTTAATACTTATTTCAATCTGTATTTTAATTTTATTGTAGTTTATATTGAACTTGAGTGCATTAGATTTAGGTATATATAAACCATTCTTATAATTATTGGATTCATAAAAACATCATTATTATAAATAAATAAAAATAACATTTGTCCTCAATAATAAATATAAATCCATTTAATACTAAATAAAATGAAAACAATCTCTTAAAATACTAAACAAAATAACAATTATAATGTTATAGTATTAACCTATTAGGCAAAACAAAAAACTAGTTCATACAACTAATGCGGCACCATTTGCTTCTTTACTGCGTTATAACAAAAAAGTTAGGTATGAGTATCAATATTCTCACGTTGTCTTTGTAGTTCATGTGACATACTGGCTAATATCACACATGCAGTTTGTTGATTGTCATTAATATGACGCTGATGTTCATTCCTAACTTTTTTTTCAGCATCCTAACATGGGCATTTAGAATTGGATTTTCTAGAACATATCTTTTTTCTTGTTTTAGGTCAATTCTCACATTTCGATGTCAATCCAAGAAATTTTGTCTAGTCAATGTATTAATATTAAATATGTTTTGTAGCAATATGTTACTACCTATTTTGATCTACCAACCTATTTATATAAAGATAGATTAGCTTCATGCATATATATTTAAATTTCAAATTTAGATAAGGTCTTTAATTTTAATTTGGCATTTCACTATTTTTTTTTGCAAATTAATAGCTCTTCCTATTAATTTGAAAAATCTCGCTTAGATATTTCTAATGGGCAAGGATTCCATTTAATTTATCCAACCTTGAGTGACTCAACAAATCAAAATAAATTAAATTAGGTAGATAACATAGTTTATCAATCACATCTTTATGTGACTCCTAAATTAGTTAGGTGACAACTCTTTATTTAAACATATCTTATATATTTCACTTAACACATGCCTCTAATCTCATATAATCATGAGTGACTCATCCAAATCATATAGGTTAGTTAAGTAAAATCTAATTTTACAACTTAAATATATTTGAGTAACAGTAACCTTGAGTGACTCAATAAGTTATTCATGAATAAAACTCTGGTTTTATGCATATAAAATTGAAGGGTAACTATTCATGTTCTCAACATGTACTTAATATATTAATGAGGTATTATTATTAATTAATTGGGTCCCATACATAACATGACATAACAAACATACATTTCATACATAGGAATTTATATATAAACATACACCCCTAGCATGTCATTTTAATTGGGTGATTATGGACATATCTAAGCTAATTCTCTCGACCCATTAAATGGAATTAGATGGTCAAATCTTAGATAGTTGTTGAAAGTCTTCATAAGTCTATTACTTGCAAAATTAACTCAATTAAGTCCTTAATTTTTTTAATTTTAAAAATATAATCCTTATATTAGTTATATTCTAGTTCTTAATTTTTAAAATATATTTAATCAAGTAATATTTAATTAAATCATCCTAATTTAATTTCTAATTATAGTTCTTAATGTGTGTGACTCATTTGGTTCCTAATATATTAGTCTAAATATAAATTATAATTATAATTAATAGAATTAAATAAATTAAACAATTTAATTTATTATCAATTCAACAATTAATTAATTTTTTTTTGAAGATCAGGTGCATCATCTAGAAACGTGTCATGATCTTTAAAATATTAGAAATGTTATTGGTGATTTGACTCAACCTTTCAGTGACCGGTTTCTCAGTGTAATTAATATCATTTCATCAATAATATTCCAATTTAACATTAAAGCATGAAGTATGTCTGTCATGTAAAATCATGTTTGTTATCTACATAATAGTCATTGATCATTTGAATAAGATTTGAAAATCTTTTTAAATCTCATTCCACCTTAACCAATGATTTCTCAATAAATATTATTTGGAAAAGATGAAACATTTTTCCTAATTCTTCTAAGGTGGTGAATCCTCTCTTGATCACTCAAGTATTTTTATATAATTCATGTTATACCCAATGTTTGTTCCTTCATTACCTCAATTAAAATAACATGTAACATGATTAAAGCATAACATTCTTTATATAAGATAATTTAGTGATTTCAAGTTTAAGAATCACTTACACAACTGTCACGTGAACCTTTCCATAGACATAGGTGATTTCTTCATATGAAATTCTTATGCGAGTCAGTTCAGTGTACATGTCTTATGATAAGCACCTACATAATAGTTCTAGGTATCTCTTATACCTCAGTTTATAAGAACAATTGTTTTCTTTTATAAAGGAAAGAACATAATATGTATTAGTCTCTACATATCTAATGAATATCCAGTATCTAAGAGATCACCAACTAAGAATATTTTTGTAACAATACTTTGTTGCAATATGAATCCCATAATTATAACAACTTTATAATTTTCTTAACAAAATATTTTTGTCTCATGAACTTTATCTTTACTCTAGATCATAAATCAAATATTAAATTTATTAATATAATATTATATAAGTATTAAAGATAAATTAAACCTTTATTAATAATAAATATATATTAACACAAATATAAAAATATCACATGTAACTAATCAATTGGCTACATATCATATTAAATTAACAAATAGGATTTAGGATTTAGATGTTTTCACCTTTTTCTCTCATATATCTTTTCCTTCTTCTTTACTTTATTTTTATTGCTTTCATACATCTTTTTCCCCACTAACTTATTAATTACAAAAGAGTTCTCTACATAATCAAGATAACTCATTTTACATATATACCAATTACTTTTCTTACCTTTAATCAATTTTCATCTAGCAGTATAAAATTAGTCACTTCATCCTAAAAGGTGCATGACCTCATCAATATTAAAATTATCTTCACATTATTCATCTCCCTCGTCATAAAATTACGTGATGAATGATTTATTATTGTATTAATTTATTTTTATTAATCAACTATTTCATTAACGTGAATCCATTAATGAACCAACTAAATATTAGTGTATAGATTTTTAATAGTAACAAGATCAAGCTTTCAATCTATCATTTTTAATTATATTTTTTTTCGTACTATATATATATATTAGTCAACTTACCTATACTTTGTCATGGGTCAGATGAAAAGTTACTTTTTAACATTTAAAAAAAGAATATACAAGTGTTGTCATTTTTTATATCAAAAAAATATTTTAATTGTTAAATGAAAGTTTGATGTTTGTATTTAATAAAATAAATTAATAATTATATACACAAATAAGTTTTAAAAGAGTTGTTAATGATAATAAAAAAACTAAATGAAGAAATTAGAAAATATATACAAATTAAGATATCTAATCTCGAGCCGTAAGGAGTTATGCAATTTTTGTCATTCAATCACGTCAATGGAATACTAAACTGACTCTATATAAACTATAGGTATATGGCCCATTTTATCGAGGGGTCGACTTGATTCAGGATTTTTTAAGAGGAATAAAAACTTAAAACGAAGTTGTTTTGAAAAAAAAATAAGGACCAAAGCTCATGTTAATGGATTACTAAGTTGATTCTCTATAAATTATATGTATATGATCTATCCCATCCCGAGATGGATCCAGTCTAGGTTTTGTTTTTTAAAATTAACAAAATTTTAACGTTTTTCAATAGAAAAAAAAAGTGAGTGAATCTTAAGTGATGATATATGAATTCAAGCATGTATCTTGTCGTTATTAGTCTGGTTTGCAACCTAGTTAAAAAAATTAGCCTGACTTTATAAGTTAACTTAGTAATTCATTGACCTAAAGCTTGATCCAATTTTTTTTTTCAAAACAACTTTGTTTAAAAGGTATTTTTTTTTAAAAAAAAGCTTGGATTGGATCGATACCAAGATGTGATGGATCATTTATACATATGGTCCACAAAGAATCAACTCAGTAATCCATTGACACGAATTTTGGTTATTTTTTTTCAAAACAACTTCGTTTTAAGTTTTTTTTTTCTTTTAAAAAAGCTTGGACCATGTTGACCCCGAGATAGGATGCCTATAATTTATAGATAGTCAATTTAGTAATCCATTGACATAATTGAATGATAAAAATCACACAGCTCCTCATGGCTCTAGATCAGATATCTTAATTTGTATATATCTTCCAGTTTCTTGATTTTTGTTAACAACTCTTTTAAATATATTGAAATGATAATGTTTTTTGATGATCCTGATTAGCCCGCCAAACTTGGAAACCTGGTCATAAGCTTGATTGTCTAATAAATTTAATTTTTTAAAATCTATTTTTATTTAATTATATAACAATAAAATAGATATGCATAATAAACTGATCAAATAAAATTTAAGGAAAACATGAAAAAAACCATGTAGGGTTATACAAAGTGAGTGGTTGCTAGTATTAGAAAAAAAAGAATGATTTAATCTTATTCAAAAATAAAATAAATACTAAAAAAATTTGATAAAATAGACCCCAAATATAAAATAATATTTAAAATATATTTTTATTTAATTGATCTTAATGAATCTCAATTAAAATCAAAGACGTCAACGACTTTTATTTGGTTTAGGTTTCAAAATGAACCAGATTAGAGTTAACCTTATGTAACCCAATCGGCCAAGTGAGTCTAGGTGTGACCTAGTCAACCCATAAATAACTTGATTTGACTAATTTGTTTTTCAAGTTGTCGATGTTTATCTTTTTTTAAATATTGAGTTTTGGATCAACTCGGGTTAACCCAATCAACCCGACGAAACACCCAACCTAGGTCATGGGCTCAATTAGGTCAAAAAAATTGTTTTTTTTTTAAATCTAATTCTTTATCCAATTATAAAATATTCAAAATAGACATGTGTAAGAAAGTGATCAAATATTTTTTTTTAAAAAATAAAAATATATTATAAGGGGTTGTATAAAAAGAGTGTTTGCTAATATAATAAAAAATGTTTGACAATAAAATATTTTTTAAATTTTTCTCTATTTGTTTCTGGAAAATATTATATTTTGTGTTTGTTTTTTGTAAATTATTTTACAGGAAAGCTAATCAATGTAAAATATTTTATAGTCAACCTTCAAACTAAGGTTATTTGCTGGAAATTATTTCCAGCCCATGAAGTTTCATAAAATATTTTATGAATAATAATTTCTTTTCAATATCTTCCAAATATTTCAACCATCAACACCATTTTACAACTATCACCATCTCTATCTCATCACCACTATCACCTCTATCTCCTTCTTTTTCATCAACATCACCTCTTTTTTAACCATTATCACTACAGCCACTTTACCGCCATCATCTCCTCTACTACCACCACAACCACCCCCTCCTCTACAATTACTATGATCACCTCATTACAACCACAATTAAAAAATATTTTACATGTAAAATATTTTATGCAAAATAAATGCACTCTTAGTGAAAAAAATAAAAAAGTAACATAATTTAGCAAAAACAATCACAAATATTTGAGACTTGATCTGCTTTTCTTAGAAAGATGACAAGTAAAACACAATTCAATGAAATTCCTCGTCAAATAAAACACATTAAAATCAAAATTGATTGTTTTGACGATCAAACTGTAGGTAATAAACAACTTTCTTTTTTCTCACATATTTTTTGGCAAGTTTCTTGCTCATTTCTCAAACTTGGGACTGCAATGTGAACAAAATAAAATTTTTGGATAAAAAACTAAAATTAAAGGGATCAAAATGTAATAACAAATTTACAGACTGCAATGTGAACAAAATATATTTTATGGATCAAAAGCTAAAATTAAAGGGATCAAAATGTATGTTAATAAAGATTACAACACCTTGTCAAGTGAATTCAAGAAATGGAATGTTGAATTCGTTTAGTTTTCATTTTAATCTTATTTCTTTTAATTTATCTTTATACTATAAATTCAAGCTTAGTATAACTAATTAAGCCTTCAATCAAGTTCAAAAACCTTATTGAAACCTTTAATCCTCAATCAAATGTCAATGTAAGAGACTATCAATTAAAAAACATAATAAACATGGCATGAAAGAATGCAATCAAGAAAAAAATATCTAAAATAAAAAAAAATTACACTATGTAATCCATAATATATACGTATGTATGTATGTATGTATGTACGTACGTACGTATGTGTAGAATCCTTTCATTGTGTACATTTTCGGAAGTGTAAGCATAAGGGATGGGCATAGGGAAGCAGGTCCATTTTCAGTGGTGAATAAATGTTTACCCAATCCAAAATTGAAAAGTATATCTCATATCTGTTGATATGATTCTGCACAGAGATTCGTTGGAAGTTGAGCATTAAATACATACAAGTAGGATAATTTTAAATTATTTTCATCTATTAATATTAATATTAAAAATAAAAATAATATTTTTATAAATAAAAATTATTTTTAACTACTACTATCATAATAAATACTTTTAAAAATAATTTTTTAATTATTTTACAAGGAGTCCAATAATAAAAATTTAGAATTAAGATATTTATTTTTTTATATTTCAGATTCGAGTCTTATAATTACTAATATGATAATCACTGAAGATTTATATAGTTATTAACTTTAAAATTTATAAAATTAATTGAAGTACGTGTAAGTCGGTTAAACACCGGTATTAATAAAAAAACAAAAATAATTTTTCTTTGAAATATAACACGTGTTGACTTCTTGTTCATGTCACATTCAAAGGTGAAAGATAGCACGTCTTATCTTCAAGGAACGCTGTCCACCATGTCTCTACTCATTGAACATTCACATCAATTCCAGCACGTTTTTTACATCGGTCTACTATGCACTGCACTCTATTAATAACTCGTGTGTTCAGTAATTTTCTTTTTGTTATTGTGTTCCAGCTTGTATTTTAGAATTATTTTTTTTTTAAAATTAAATTAATATTTTTAATATTTTATTATTATTTTAATGAGTTGATATTAAAAATAAAAAATATTATTTTAATATATTTATAATAAACAATATTTAAAAAACAATTTCAATCTAATATTCATATTGTAAATCCTAAAGTCTTAAAGCTACTTATTATTTTTTATGCATTATTTTCTTTTTTATATATATATATATATAATAAATAGTTAATTTATATGTTATTTAAAAATCTCAAATACAAGAGAATTTTCTTAATAAAAATCTCAAATTATTTTTTTAAGAGGATGTTTGGAAATGCAGAATTAAAATACTATTTATCTAAAATTTAAAATTATTATTTTACTTCAAATTATTTTTTTAGTGTTTTTAAATTTTTTTATATATTAATATAAAAAATAAAAAAATATTATTTTAATAAATTTATAAATAAAAAATACTCTGAAGTATCCAACTCCTAAAAAGTCATAAAATAGTGGATTATTTATATATATTTTTTTAATAAAAAAATATAGGTAAATAAAATAAAATTTAAAATAAAAATTGTTGATCGAATTAATGTCAATCTCAATTTTTTTTCTTTAAAGAAAACATGTCTTAAAAAAAATATTTTTATCTTTTTATTTTTCATTTTTTTATTACAACCAATCCGCTTGCAGCTCTCCTCCAGAACAGAGAACTGAGTAACAAAACTTTTTTTCTTTTCAGCGCTGTTTGGAGATTTTATGAAAATTTAATTTATTTTTTTAAAATTATTTTTTTATATTTTAAAATTATTTTAATATATTAATAAAAAAATAATTTTTTAAAACTAAAAAATATTATTGTAAAATATTAAAAAAATTTAAAAAACAATCACTGTACTTTTCCAAAAATAAATAAAAAATCTCTGCTAAAGCATTATCTCTCTCCGTCTTTCACTTTGGCCCAACTTTTCATCTTTATCTTCTTCCTCCACCGTCTAAAAATCTCTAAAGCTCTCTTCTTCTGCTTCCATGGAGTTCAAGTTTCGAGCTGGAGACAACAGGCCACCGGTATGCTTCTCCCCGTCATCTAGTATCGGTTATTTTTACGAACAAGCATTGCGAGGTCCGTGCAATCTTCTTTTCTTACCTTCATTTTTTCTAAACCTCTGTTTGGTTCCTAAGAAACTGAAAGGAAAGAAAAACATAATAATAAAAACAGCCTTGATCAATTCTTAAGTTTTACAGTACCGCTTGATTTTATTTTTTTTCTAATCAAGAATTTATTTTCTTGAAGAGTTTCTTGATTTCCAAGTTCATTGTGGCTCAAATGATGGAAGTTTGCTTCCCTTTCTTTGATTTTCTTGGGAACCAAACACCGTCACACCTCAGAAAAACCCTACTCTCTTCTCCGATTGAAGGCCACAAATTTTTATGCTTTAATCTTCTCTTCCAGCTTCCTATCCAAACGCTGATCCGCGACAAATTCCCGAGCCAATGCGAAACGAGTTAATCCTGCGCCGAATCGAGAAGGAGCGTATAAGAGAGGAAATAATTGCACAAGAAATGGCGTGGCGACGAGAGCTGGAAGCGGAGGTGAGGAGGGAGTTGATGGTGGAAAGAGAAATGGCAATGCGAGGAGGACGAGGGATGTCTTTTGAAGAAAGATTGACAATGCAGTTTGATTCGAGGAAGCCTCTGCTGCCGGGTCCTTTCGTGAACCAATTTGATTGTAGCTGGCCCGAAGATCGTTTAGCATTTCACGGTCATGGGGTGTCTTATATGTTGCCGCCGGTGCCAAGGTTACCAGAGTCAGAGATGAAACCTTCAACGGAAAATAACAAGGATAAAGTAATCGTGCTGGTCAGTCTTATAAAACTCTTGCTAATATTCTTAGTTTTTTTTCCCTCACTCATAGTTTATTTATTTATTTATCCTTAAATTCCTGCATTATATTTTTATTAACTTGCCCGTCTAGCAATCTTTTTTTTTTTTCCAAACTAGGAACATTTTTTTTTGTTTTTGTTTAATTGTCACAAGGATAATTGAGTATCATGTGAATGCCTTGCTTGTGTGAATCTCTGTTGATTTTCAGCTGTGGTTTTCTTTTTCTGGCTTGATTTGGTGGTGTTTTATGTGACTTCTTTTGGTCACTTGAACCTGTATTAGATTTAGATACTTTCATGTAAGAGGGAAAGGTTCTCCTCTTTTCTTTTTTCTTTCTTTTTTTAAGAGTGTTCTTTTGTCTATTAAACATCCAAAGATGAAAATTTATTGGTGATGATATTAGCACTCCATCTCTTCATATTAGCATGCCTTTATCAGCTTAGCCAAATCTTGCGCTTTAACTATGAATCATATATTACACCAAACACATAAACTCTGACCCAAACCTGTAAAGAATAAAACTAGAATATTTTCTTTAACTAAACTTTATACAAAGGAGTTGCTACATTTACGCTATTCTATTATGGGTAGTCTAATTACAAAAGAAAACTAAATACAATCGCAGTTAATGAAATATATTTAGCTTTGAATGACCATATATTTCTCAACCTCCCCCCCCCCCCCCCCTAAAGTTGGAGAGTGGATGTCAAGAATGCCCATCTTTTATATCATAGTTTAGAATGCTTCCTTCCCAAATGGGTTTGTAAATACATATGTGAGTTGATCTGCTGAAGAAACATATTTTGTTTTAACTGAACCATCTTTTATCTCGTCATGAATAAAATGACAGTCCATCTCTGCTTGTCTAGTTCTTTCATGAAAAACAAGATTGACTACTATATATAAAGCTGATGTGTTATCACAATAGAACAATGCTGGCTTTGGATGCAATATTCTCAAATCCAACAACAATGAGCGTAGCCAAGATAATTCATTACATGTACCTGTCATGACTGTTTTCGGCTTCTGCTGAAGAGAGGGACACGATTTTCTACCTCTTTGTCCGCCAAGAAATAAAGGAAAATCCCAAAAAAATACAATAGCCTATAGTGGATCTACGTGATGTCAGATATCCACCCCAATTCGATTAAAAAAAGCTTGCAAAGATAAAAGTATTTTGAACCAAAAAAGTAGTAATTTTATAAGGGCCCCAAATATCACAATGAATTAATTCAAAAGGTCTAATGGATTAAATTGAACTAACAGAGAATGAAAGTCGACTTTGCTTTGCAAGTGCACAAACATCACAAGCATTATTCAACTGAAAAAGACAATTTAATAGGTGCTTTGCCATAAAACCTGATCTGGAGGAAGAAGAATGCCCTAATTAGCAATGCCACAAAGCTATGGAAGAGGGGACTTGAGGACTGGATGGTCGACAAGAAGTGGTTGCGGTTGATGATGGAGTTCGTGGTTTGTCTGATGCCAATGCAACCAAGTGATAAGTCCATCTCGTTGTTTATCCAAATCAATCATCATCTTCATCACCAAGTCTTGCAAAATGTAAGGGAAAAAGGTTACCGAGCAATTCAAATCTTTGGTAACTTTGCTCACAGGCATTAAACATTAAGTCCACCTTAAAAAATGGTGCACCAAGCACATTTTTTGAAGTAATTGCAGAATTTAAAGGTAAATTTCCAATGGAAGTAATAGAAGCCTGTTCTTCACTCGGTATAATGACTGATGGCAAAACAATATTTTTGCGACTCTTGACAAGTAGAGTAGAAGAGGGAGTAATGTGGTCTGTCACACCACTATCAATAATCAATTGATAGAGGCTTAACAATGTTGGTAACAAACATGAGGAAGTGTCAACAATATTAGCTTTTGAATTGGTAGGGGAATTGGCTGGTTGTGCTGTTCGTTTTCCTTGCATGGTGAACAATATTTGCTGACTCTGCAATTCTGAAAGCCCATTTGTCGCCGAAGATACCTCCTGTATTATTTGACCCTTCTTAACATTGTTGGCAGAAGACTGATGGCCATTATTGCGCTTGAAGTGAGCACTTCCTTGGGCAAACTTGTTTGATGTATGTTTAGGGTGTTCTGGTGGCTACCATTCAACTTCCAGCATGTTTCTTGCACATGATGGTCACGGTCACGGTCACAGTCACGGTCACAATAAGAGCAGTGCAATGGCTTTTGGTTAGAAGAGATGGAACGAGAAGAAATACCTTGTCCATGTCTAGCAGCCAGGGCCGCTGATTCAGTCCTTTGCTTATCCATAGTTGAATTCTCTGTTGTTTCACGGGTACTCCCTAGACTACACTACTTCTCTTCCTGTACAATAGAAGCATAGGATTTAGCAATGTCAGGTAATGGATTCATCAACACAACCTGACCTTGAATTGCACTGTAGGATTCATTGAGTCTCATAAGGAACTGCATCAGTCGATGTCTATTATGGTCCGCTCCATAATTTGCATCAGTCGATGTCTCAAGAACAAATGGTATTATTATAGGATCCTAATTCATTCCATAATTTTTTAAGTTTCGTGTATTAGGCTGTAACAGTCATCTGATCTTGAGCAAGACAAGCAATATCTCTCTCAATCTGAAAAATATGAGGAGTGTTGTTTTGAGAAAAACAATCCTGGAGATCTTCCCATACCTCTTGTGCCGTGACCAAAAAAATAACACTATCTGGAATGTCCTGTGTGAGTGAATTAGAATCCAAGATAGAATCATATCTTTGCACTTTTTCCATGAAGCATACTCGTATGGCTTGTCTATGGTAGATGGCATTATGGTGGTTCCGTCTATAAAACCCTGTTTGGATTTGGCGTTCAAAGAAATCATCATGGCCCTACACCATGTCAAGTAATTACCCCCATTAAAAGGCTTGGAAATGAGTACCATACCCATTAAAAGGCTTGAAAACGAGCATCATATCTTGATGATCTGAATGGTGCAGAAAATGTGGATTGGTTGAATCAAGTTTGTCTTCATTCAAAGGTTGTTGTTCCTCCATGATAATAGGAACCATTCAGAAGAAGGAAAGAATAGAAAAGCTTGTGTATCATTCCCTCCTCTGATATCATGTAAAGAATAAAACAAGAATATTTTCCTTCAAAATAATTGTTTTGCAGTAGGAGACTAAACTTTATACAAGGGAGTTGCTATATTTACACTATTCTATTCTGGGTAGTCTAAGTACAAAAAAAAAAAAAAAAAAACTAAATACGATTACAGTTAATGAAATATAAATAGCTTTGAATGACCATATATTTCTCAACAAAACCCATTCATTCTTAGTTTGCACAGTTTTTTTTTCGTGCTCTAAAATTCTGACAGCATGAACTTTGGAGTGCATTGATTTGTTGTTTCTTTTTCCTTATGAGCAGCAGGACTTGCTTTTATAATTTGAAGCAGCACAGATCCATTCATCTAAATGATAGGGGGTTTTCCTTTTCTTAAATGGTAAAAATACTTTCGTTTTTTAGCAAAGCATTAAATTATACTTTGCACAAAAAAGGAGGTACTTTTTATTATTTAAGTGACAGGAAAAGTAACTTACACAGATACTCAAGTGTGTATTAAGGGAGCAGTGAGTAAAAAGGAGTTTTTAAGTGCAATTTCATCCAAATTGAAACCCTATTATATTTTCAATTCAGATGAAAAAACACTTAAAAAGTTTTTTTTCCCCACCATCACCTTAATACCAAACATCATCCTTGTACCACCTTTATACCAAACACACATGAAAACATGAACATGAGGAGCATATTGAAGGCCATATTTCTCTCAAACCGTGCTTCTCCTACAATCAATCCAGCCATGCATAGATTGAATTAAATCTCAATTGAGGAACAAGTTTATTTTTAGAGAAATTAGATTGCAAATTTGATAATGGAATTGCATAAAAGCAATGCATGACAACATTCTTACAACAACAATCCCATTAAGGAAAACAATTGAGAATCTCAACCAATTAAACAACACACAAATCTTAAAATTGATGTTTATTGTGAAGGCTACAAGTGGAATATTAATTCATGGTGTTAGGCCAATGTTGTCGCAGGAAACATTGTTGAAGGAAAATCATGTCCTTTACTTGTTGTGGTAACGAAATGTGATAGGTTGATAAAGTAAACATGAAAATATATGCTTATGAAAATTCTCTCAAAGATTGAAAAAGAAAAAAACTTTATGTAAGCTAAACACATGATAAATATTTTAGGGAGGAATAAAAACTACCATTGTCGATTGAGCAATGCCATCAATGCCCATGATTTACATCTAGGCTTGCTGCCAATACATGTGGTGGCTCTACTTGTGATCCAGCAAATTTGAAGTCTGTTCTTAAGGGGCATTGCAGCCATTGAGTAAAGATATCTTCCTAGTTCACTGTAGCTCTCTTGTCTGCTACAGCAATTTGTGATTGGTCTTTCTTCATCTGGGAAGGGATGATCTACATTGATGGCTTCATTGATCCCTTGGGCTCTGATTTCTCATTTGCAGGTTTACTTGGAGAACGCTGTTTTGTGTATATGCAGCAAGTATTTGTACTTTCCTTTTAACTTTTTTGGCTTCATGCAGGCCAACACTAGTTTTGTGAAAGATGTTCATTTACAAGTGCACTGGTGTTAACGCAGATTGTCGATGAAAATAAAATAGTTTTGCATCAGGATATCTTATAAGCTGTGTAAGCCTTTGTAAGCATGCTTTAACTTGTATATGACCTGGAGCACTGCTCACTGTCTTCTTACAGAGTCAGTGTTATTTTCCCTAGATTTTGTTTATTTTTGTTTCCTAGAAAATGATAGACTTTACTAATAAAATAATATGTGATTTATTTTACATGATAGTAGAGTGTTCCAATACATTTCTAATTATTTTTTCTTGGAAGTGACATGACCTTGCGCCTCTATTCTTTGTTAAAGATTGAAAATAAAGGAAATTGATGTGTACTTGTCTACCTACCTCCACATTTTTTGGTCATCATTATTTGACAACCTAGTTTCTGGAACAGAAATACACTAATAATTGTGTTGTGAAACCTGCATCAATAAAGAAATACACTGATAATTTTGTGTTGTGAAACCTGCAGCAATAATGATGAATATTGCATAAGAGAGAAAACAAGAAAAACACACAAATTTAATGTGATTCGACAATATACTTGCATTCACATGAGTGAGGAATTTTTATTTCATTACATGTCAAATTACAGTAAAGGGGTATTATTAGAAATTACTAATACCCTAGGGCAGCTAGGGTTTACTATAAATACCTCCGCTCCTCTTGGTTCGCTTCGCTACCTTCGCTCTGCTCTACTTCACTCCGGTATCTATCTATAAGCTATATATTACAACAATTTCCACCTTGGTAAATATCTATCTCGTAGGAGAAAACTGAAGTAACCATAACCTGGAACTCCACTTGGGACAATAGGTTGGGACGTCTCTCATCTAGCACTTGGAAACATTAATCAAGTTCATGCAATGCTTGAACTTATCTATAGTAATAGGCTTTGTCAACATGTTTACTGCATTCTCAAAAGTATGAACTTTCTCAAGCAATAGTTCACTAGATAAAACCAATTCCTTGATCCTATAAAACCTCACATCTATGTGCTCGGTCCTTGCATGATACATCTGGTTCTTTTGCCAAGTATATGGGCATTTTGACTATCACAATGTAATCGAACTCCACCATGTTGAATACCTAGCTCCTTGACCAAAACTATAAGCCACAAGGCTTCCTTGGCAGCCTCAACCACTACCATATATTCTGACTTATTAATAGCTAGTGCAACTAGTGACTGGACCATAGACCTCTAACAAAGAGGCCCCCTACCAAAGTAATTACATAACTTGCGGTAGATCTTTAATCATCCAAGTTCCCTGCATAGTTTGCATCCACATATCCCATAACTAAAAGATCACTCTGTTGTCTGCTAAACATTATGCCATAATTTGTAGTATCCTTTAAATATCTAAAGATCCACTTGAATACATCTCAATGATGTCGTTCTGGATTTGATTGAAACTTGCTCATCACACTGTCTGCTTTTGCCAAATCTGGTCCTGCTCAAACCGTAGCATACATTAAACACCTCACTGCATTAACTTATGGAACTTTTGACATGTACTTCATCATATGTCTTTGGGCACCGAGCGATAGATATTCTGAAATGATTCGCTAAAGGTGTACTCACTGGTTTTGTATTATTCATACTAAACTTTTCTAACACTTTCTCAACATAGCTACACTAGTGAATATGGTCCTTTCATTACTGTCATAGCATTTTCACTCACCTTTAGTACTCCCACCTTCAGATTTGAAACTGAACCCAATACGGTCTAAAGTGCCCAAGGAAATCAGATTCTTTCTCAAATTCGGTATATGTCTAACATCATACAATGTTCTAATAGCATCATCAAACATTTTAATCTTGATATTTCCTATTCAAATAACTTTGCATGGATTATCGTTACCTATAAGAATAGAACAAGAATTAACTAACTTGTAGGTGTCTAATCAATCTTTATTGGGTGTCATGTGATAAGAGCATGCTGAATTCAATAACCATGAATCTGTGAGATGACCTGAACTAGATGAAACAGAAAGCATATCTCCAATACCGCTCTTTGAGTCTTGTTTCATTACATTCGCAGACTTTGATGTGCTCTCTTTGTTCTTTGTATCTCTCCTTTTTTTTTTCTTTGAATATTCTCATTTTATGTGTCTTGTTTTTCCATTTATAAGATTGTATGTCCTTCCTCTTCCTGGATTTAGACTGAGCTTTGTTGTTCCTCGATTTGCTCTGGGACTTGTTTCTCTCACACTTTTGATTACTCCTCACAACCAGCCCTTCACCTTGTGAATTTTCATCATTAGCTTTCTTCCTTATATTAAAGCTTAATGGGTTACTTTTGATCTCCTCCAATTGGATTGTTTCTTTCCCACACATCAAAGTTGTAACTAAATTTTTGTACGTAGGAGAAACAAGTAGGGAATTTAGTAACATCAATGTTTTGTTTTCGTTGGCAAACTTTACATCAATTTGAACACATTGATATGCTGATTCAAATTTTTGCCCTTCGACATCTTAAGATAAAATAGTTTCTGCTTAAGATAAAGTTTGTTTATCAATGACTTGGACATGTTCCGACTTTCTAGTTTTTTCCCAAACTGTTGTTGGTGATTCCTCATCCATGATGTGATACATCACGTCATCATCCAGACAAAGCCTAAAAGTTGTCACAACCCTCGCTTCCAGTTCCTGCCAATTTGTGATGTTCATGCTTTCTGGTTGTTTTTCAGATAACACCTTCACCAAGTTTTGCTGCACTAACGGATCTTTTACCCTTTGCCATAATTTGAAATGACCAGATACATCGAACTTGACCATGTTGAATTTGCATAAGAAATCCTTGACATTGTAGCCAGACTCTGATACCAATTATTGTAAAACATGCAGCAATAATGATGAATATTGCATAAGAGAGAAAACAAGAAAAACATACAGATTTAAAGTGGGTTGGTAATGTGTCTACATCCATAGGAATGATGAGCTTTTATTCACTAAATGACAAATTACTGTAAAGGGGTATTATTGAAAATTACTAATATCCCTAGGACAGCTAGGGTCTTCTATAAATATCTCCGCTCTACTCAGTGCGCTTTGCTCCCCTCGCTCCGCTACGCTGCACTTTGGCATCTATCTATGAGCTACATACTATATTATTTTGCACATTTAAGGGGGTCCTTTAATCGTGGAGGAATTTTGTATTCCGGTAGTAAGACATGTAGAAATGCATGGCTTCAGTATTATTTCTCCTCCATTCCTTTTTCTCTGATTCCACTCCTTGGAATCTAACAGTTGTTGTTGATAAAATTTTTTGGTTTTTATCCTTTCAGGAAAGAAAACATGTTCTTTTGAAAAATGTGCGTTGAGATGTCATGATTGCTGGTATTTGAAGGTTAGAACTTAAACGGCTATTCAAGTTAGTATGTTTGTTAATTAACCTTTTTACATGGTGCGATTTTTTGTGAAATGTACTAAAACTGGTTGTTTCTTACCTGGCCTAAGCTATCAGTTTCATTGGTACACTTCTTGTTTGGTTTAAATGCACACATGAGTTAATTTTAATGTACACAATATACTATTCTTGTTCCCAAATGCTATAGCATTTGCTTATAATCTCAGGCCTAACTTTACTAGTAAAGATTGCTCTGCTCTATTGGATGATAGAATCTGCAACTTTGAGCCGTGATACTTTTGTAGTTGGTCATAAAATTTTGGTATTAAGGCAGTGTGATCTCTATGAGTATTTGGACCAGAAAATTATGACATCATACTCTCTTTAGAATGGTGATTAGATGAATCTTTAGAATGGATGTTAGATGTATCAGTTCTTAAAGAGAGGATGATTGAAAAAACAAAAATGCATAGCCAGTGCTTTTGTTGGATGCACAATATTTGAACATAAGTCAAGTTAGAAATATATAAAATCTAGAATCTAAGATTCATTCAAGTTATACTTAATAAATTTAAGTGATGAAAAACTTTTCTGTCATGACAGATTTCAAACTATATTCTTATCAGTTTGGGTCAAGATTCATAGCATTATTTTTGGCAGTTTTAAAAATCTTGATGAATATGGTTTATATTGCCAATTTTTTTGTTGAAATCGTACAATTTACACAATTTAAGCCATATATCCCCTTATATGGGGTGAGACCCCTCACAATTTGAATGAGTGGTGGTAATATATTAATATCATACATGACTGAAAACTGGAAATGTAAGATCGATAGATGAATGGTATGGACCGAGGACATCATAAAATAAAACAACCTAAAATCAGAAGCCATTTTCCAAAGAGTTTGCAATCTCCATTATTGGTCAGATTAGTGTACATGTGAGTCTCATGGGCGTCATTGGTTTGACCAAGGAAGATGATTAAGGCTTTTGAAATTGAGAAGAGAAGAAAGGACACCGTTATGGAAAAAAAACAATTTCTTTTTTTCTCTGTTTTAAAATTGACAAAGGAATCATTATTCAACTTTTGTTCAACTAACAGCCTTAATTGGTAATTTGACTAAAATGAAGGTGACTTCAAGAAATTTTACTGATGCATGATTTGGAGAAATTTATTCTGATCACTTCAGAATTTACTTTTTGTTTTTTTGATCTCTGTTATCATTTAAGTCCATGGTTTGAACCGTAAAGAGAAACGCTAACAATTCCACATGAACCAAAAATGCTTACCCTCATTGCGCACCATTAACTACTGTAATTCATCTGGCCTTATGTGTGAACTAGTGTGGTGGTTCTCTGAAATGGTTTCAAGATTTACAGATGCGAAGTGTGATAAGTGCATAATGGTTGCCTGCCTGGGCTCTTTAGAAATTTATCAAAGAAGTTTCAGTTTTTTCTTCATAGTGAATTATGTCTGGTTGTGTGCCCTGCAATTGTTGCACTCTGCTATATATATTTCTGTTAATTGAATGTCGCACAGAGGAGAAGCAGAGGTCCCCTTTAACATATGCAAGTTATGTTATGAAAAAAAAAAAAGAAGAATGAAGGTACGTTTTAGACTTTAGTTAGCTCAATAGCATTACTGTTCGTTGTACTAATTAAGAAACCAGTGACTTATTTGAGATGGACCAATTAAAGGAACCCTTATTCTGAGCAAGCATGTTTGTTGATCATAGAAAGAGGATGTCTGTTTTGGAAGTCTTTACTGGATCAGATGTTTGCATTTAAATTTCCCCTCTATAAATCAGTATGTTATGGCAGAAAATGACGAGTGATAGGAGGATATCCTTGTTAAAATTCTATCACCACAATTTTTTACTAGTGTCAATAAGTATTCAATCAATGTACGCTTTGATTTTGCATTTTTTTAAATACAATCTGATTTATTGTATTTTATTAATTTTTTTTTTTTGTAGTAATCAATGCTTGAGCATTGGAGCATGGATCTCTCTTATTTTGAGAAAAACACCAATGAAGTTTGCACCATTCATAAGGCAATTACTGTTTCACATGACTATGGTTATGTACTTACTATGTTTGAGTGTTGTGTTGCAGAAGAAACCGGATCCAAATCTTTGTGGAGCGAAGAGGAAGGCTGGAACACCAGCTGCAGAAGGTGTTGGTGAACTTCCTTTTGCTGGTATAAAGAAGAAACCCAAGGAAGAATGGAGTTGTGCCCTATGTCAGGTTAGTGCTACAAGTGAGAGAGGTTTGAATGAACACCTTCAAGGCAGAAGGCACAAGGCCAAGGAAGCAGGATTGAGAGCCCAGAAGATGGCGAGGAATCCCAATAAAGCATCATTGCCAAAGGAAACCACAAAGACAGCTAAGGTAACCATCCCCACTGCAGGCTTAGAAATGGAGGCAAAAATCGAAGATGAATCACTTCAACTTAACAAGAGTGATAACTTTTCAAACAAGAAAATTGAGAATAAGGAAGAGAGAGGGAATAGAAACAATGTGCAATTAGAGCAGAAAAATCAGCAACTGGAGGACTTGAACGAAAGTATGGCAGAAGCAGTTCAGACAAAGGAGAGGACACCGGAGATTAAGATGAAAAAGAAATTTAAGTTCTGGTGTGAAATGTGCCAGATTGGAGCCTACTCTGAAATGGTGATGGAGGCTCATAAGAAAGGGAAGAAACACCTGGCTCGGCTTCAGAAATCTAGTCAAAACGGTGAAGCTGTACAGGCTGATAAGAAGGCAAAAGATTCAGAAGTTGCGGTTAAAGAAACTGAAGATTCAGAATTTGTGGCTGAAGGAGCAACTGATTCAGGACTCGCCGCAAGGGGATCAAACACAGAGAGAACAGAAACTGCTGTTGCAAATGCAGATGAACCACGTCCACCTTCTACAATAACAATGGAGAAAGAAGGGGTGCATCAGTCAGAAATAATAAGCAACCAAGAGAAGATGAGCAAGTGAAACAACCATCCTGGAATCTTCAGAAAGTTAAATGTATCGTAGACATAGGTTTGGGGCTGTAAAGGAGTGTTGTTCTGTAGCATATTCGAACCCCTGTTTTTTCATTCGAGTCGTAAAATTGTGAGACGATGCCTGCAGATCATTCAAATCTGGAAACTCGGTAGATTAGATAGTCTCCTTGACAAGGTCTTTGGAATGAAATGTTCTTCATGCTGACGTGACCATAGACTCTTAAAACTGTTGTGTTATCCATTGCTGAAAGCTGCATCTATTTATTTTTTCCGTGGGAATGTTTTTTTTTTTAAAATTTGAATTATTTTTAATTTTTTATATATATTTTTAAATTATTATGATGAAGATGTTAAAATTAAATTTTAAAATAAAAAACTTTTTAATACATGTTTTTTTTTTAAAAAAAACCTTTCAAAAGCAGATCTAAATCTCGGCATCGAGGTCCACTTTGGGAATGGTAATGTTCTTCATGCCTCGTACCATGGCGTCTAAACCCTTCACGTGCTTTTTACAGTAAAACAGCCGTGTGCGCTTGCGGTTGGTTGACTCTTTTTTCCTACCATCTACAGTGAATAAAACTTTTCTACGACGTGAAAAGGCCCACCAATAAGTTCAACACTAGATATTACGCTGACATGTCTAGCGGCCACTAACCCAAGTTTTTATTTTTCTTACCAAAAAAAAAAAAGATATTGGTATCTTATTTTTAAAAAATATTTTATAATTTAAAATTAATTATATATTAAATGTTTTTATCTAGAAAAAAAACATGTTAGACAACTTAGATTATTCTAGTTCAACATGCAACCCGAGCTAGTGGGTCTTTTAAGTCCAGGCTCATACTCTTGAGCTTTTTTCTCATTTAAAGAGATGGACAACATGGTTTTTATTTTTCAGCCTAGATCCGACCACTAGGTAGTTTAAAAATCAAGACTATGAGTTTGTAACTCAAAAAATCTATTTTTCAACTATTAAAGGTAAAAAACATAAAAAAAGAATCCAAGAACTTGTAGAAATAAATTTAGTAGCCCAATAAGCCCCAAAAAGGCTCAGTCACAAAATCAAACTAAATAGATTTTCTCATCTTTGGTCTAGATTTTGTTTTTAGACAATATTGAGGTTTGAAACAACTACTTAAAATTCTCCATCGAATGAAACTCATTGACACAAATTTAAATTATTTTGATGGTCATAATAGTTGTAAATGATGATTTTCTCTCTCTAAACCAAAATTAAGTGGTCTTCTTTTTCCCTCTCCTCTCATAGAAATAAATTGAAAAATACAGGAAATAAATTTCGATACTAAAATTAAATTTTTTTAAACTAAAGGGATTAATAACACTCTAAACCAACAAATATAAGAGACTAAAATAAACTTTTTACATGAAACTCGGAGCCACCATCTATGTTACATGTTATTTCCACTTTCAACCTTAAATTGAAGCTTAAAAGAGCTTAATTGTATAAAAAATTTGAGAATCAATTTTTTTTTTTTAAATCTAACTATTCAAGTACAAAGTTATTTGTGAGAGAAACCATAAAAATGCTTTAATGTTTAGTATTTGGTAGTGAATTGTTCTTCCACCGAAAGCAACAAATAATAATCTCCATTGATTGCACTCTCCATCTCCATTCATTCATGAAAGGAACGCGCTAACCACTATCGTTATGCATGGCTTGATGAATTGGTCCTTAGTCTAACCCCAGAGAGCAGAGCAGGCCCCATCAACTCCATCTTTGAAGCTTGAAGGCATTTCCCTTCCTAAGTCCTAACCAGCACAGGCCCGATAACGTACGAGAAAAGTAACTTCAATTCCAGCAGATCACAGACCTACCAATCTTGTCAAAATACAAACTGTTGGCTGTAGCCATTACAGCACCAAGATTCGAAGTCCACGTTTCTTTATGGAAATATGGGTGCTGCTGATAGGTTTTGAATATGGTAAACGCTATGAATAAAATAAAATAAAATTATTTGAAAGTTTATCTTGTTAGATAAATTTAAAATTATTTAGTGAATTATTATATGAAAATATAATGTTTTTTTGTTTTTGTATAATTTTTTAAAGGTTAAGATGTCGCAAATCACAAGTTATTTAATTGTCAGATTTTCAACGGTAATCCACACGAACCACAATTGAGAAATCTTCTAAATTTCTATTTAGAAAAAAGAGATTGTTATGTTTAAAATGCTAAATTTTTATTTTGTGATTTATATTATTTTTTTTGTCTAACAGACAACCTTCTTACAATAAAAAACATAACCTACTTATTATAAGAAAATCTGAAAAATCCTATAAATTAGTAAAACATCAATTCCCCTCTAAATAATATACATACATTAAATCAAGACAATTTTAAAAAATAACTCAACCAATTCCTTACTTGATTCTTCTAAGTCTAAAAATATAATCTATATATTATTTATAATTTAGTCCTTAATTTCTAAAATATATTTAATCAAATCATACTTAATTAAATCATCACAGTTTAATTTCTGACTGATGATTCTTAATGTGTGTGACCCATTAGGTTCCTAATATATTATCTCAATAATAAATCATAATTATAATTAAATAAATTAAATAAATTAATTTATTATCAATTTAACAATTGATTAATTTTTATTTGAGATCAGGTGCATCATAAAGAAAAGTGTCATGATTCCTAAAATATTAAAAAAGTTATTAGTGTTTGACTTAACTTTTCAGTAAATGGTTTCTCGGTGTAATTGAATTCTTTCACCAATAATATTTTGATTTAATATTAAAATACGAAGTATGTCTGTCATATTGAATTATGTTTGTTTTCTATATAATAATAATTGATTATTTAAATAAGATTTGAAACCCTTTTCAAATCTCATTTTACCTTAAGTAAAAATTTCTCAATCAATACTATTTGAGAACAGATAGAATAATTTTTTTAATTCACCTACGATGATGAATCCTTTTTTCATCACTTAAATACTTTTATATAATTCATGTTATATCCAATGTATGCCTTTTTGTTATCTCGATTAAGATAATATGTAATATGATCAATGCATAACATTTTCTATGTAAGATAATTTTATGATTTCAAGTTTAAAAATCACTTACACAACCATCATATGAGCCTTTCCATAGATATGAATGATCTTTCCTTCACATGTGAGTCAATTCACTATACATGTTTTATGACAAACACGTACATATTAGTTTTAAATATCCTTTATATCTCAACTTATAAGAATAACTGTTTTTTTTTTATAAAAAAAACACAATATATATCGATTTCTATGACACTAATAAATATATATTATTTAAAAAAGCATCCACCATAAATATTTTTGCATCCATATTTTAATATAATAAAAATCCCATAATAATAATAATTTTATAATTTACAAGATTTTTGTCCCTGAACTTTATCTTCACTCTAAATTTTTTAATCCAATATTATATAAATATTAAAAGTAAATTGAATTTTTATTAATAATAAATATATATTAATATGAATATAATAATATCATTTCTATCCGGCAAAATCTAACAGCCACTGCCGGTCAAGAAAGTCGAATGATACAATAGTATAAGCCTATTCAACAACCAAGAACACGAGGCAAAGAAACAAAATTGAGAGGAGCCCCACATCAATTAACCAAACCTAAAAGCAACTTCTTGAAATATTCCTGACTCCTAGTTCTCCTTCTGACCAAACTGCAAGAATTATTAACAAAAACTAATAAAGAGATCTAATGAATTTAGCAAACACATTGATTTCTGAACAATGGGCATCAATTTCTTCATTTCATCTATGTTTACAATATATGGAACTATCTTTTTTTTTTTTCTTTACAAATAGGAAAACGAGAATTAACCATAACAAGTTGAGGCAAGGGATACTTTTCCAGACGTGCCACAATACAGTACCTACAACTGGAATAATAAGAATGGACTCAAACCCTCAAAGCCACCTGATCTTGCCAAGTAATCTTCCTCTTCCCTGCCCTGCTGGATCCACTTCCAACATTCCTACAAGCTGATAACTTCCTTTCATTATGCATCTCATCACTTGCACCTCTCATCAAACTAATTTTTGGCTCCTCTGTTCTCAACATGTCACCGTTAACATGTTCTTCCTCTTCAGTCTGCAATGGAGTTAAATTATCATGTTAGCCCAAAATTGAAAGCAAATGCACGATTTCAAAGCTCGGTAGTTAATAACAGTTGATAAATAATTACCGAAATTTCGTTCAAGTCAAAAATTGGAGTATTATTATGAACAGTGGCTTCCTTGACACTGTAAGTCCTTTCCTTCTTGTTCAGGTCAGGAATTGTTGAGTTTAGCAATGCAACCTCCCTTCCAATGTGAGTCTTTTGCTTCTTGTTTAAGTCAAAAATTGGAGCAGGGTTTCGCAAAGTGGCTTGCCTTTCAATGTAAGCCTTTCCTTTCTGGTTTAAATCAAAACGTGGAACTGGTGGTCTGAGAGAAGCATTATTTCCACTAGAGTTCTTCTCCTTTAGTTTTTTACTAGCAGTTACTAAGTTCAGTGGTTGCACAAAATTTTGCTCCATTGGGGGTTTCTGAGACTTGTTTTGTGTCAAGTACTTGTATCGTCGTCTCAAAAACCTACAATTCACAAGGTAAACACCACCCATATTCCAACTTTAATATCTGATTACGAGTCTATGCATATATAAAAGCATATAAAGGCAGAATACTTTACCTGACTTCAGCCATTAGGGTCAATTTTTTCTGTCTCATCATCTGCAATTTCCTTTTCTTGGCTTCTGTTTCCTGAGAAATGCTTAGGATTATAAATCCATCTATAAACAGTTCTATGTTGCAACCTAAGATGGAGAACTTAGAAGAACTACATATCAAGTAATTAAAAGACAAACAAAAGGACCCAAAAAGGTTTTTCTGTTGAACATCCAAAGGGAAAGGTAGGGAATCCATAATATTGGGAATTATTCAACCGGGCAGATAGGAAATAGGGGTAAAAGCATTTTTTTTTTAATAAACCACACAAATCATCTGTGTGAAAACCAAAAATGCATACAAACACATGCCAGGGGCTAACATCAAAGAGATTAGACACTACGAATTCATGAATTAAACCCAGAAACAGTTGCCAGATAACAAGTCAACTGATCTGTATGGATGCTGTTCAGGGCAAGAAACGTGCGAGATCATGAAAAGATACCAAAATAGCACAAAATCCACCCTCAGACAAGCCTTATAAAGCATTTGGCTTAATAAGCTGCAGGCTTAACCCTTCCCAGTATCTAGCTTAGGAAAGGCAAGATTCACATAAATACTGAAACAAATCAAAGACAAGTTCATTTCTCTTGTTATTCTCAATAATCTCAGCAACCAAAAGAGCATATGAACAAAACCCAACAAAGGAGATCTAACAAAACAGCAGATCTAACAGAAAACCCACAAAGAAATCAGAAAAGCTAGAAAACCCAGAAAAGCTACTACCTTGTATAACTCATCATAGTCCTGCATAAGACTCTGATGCTTGAGCATGATCCTTGGATCTTCATACATGGCAGCATATGAAGGAGGAGGAGAAAAGTCCATAGCAGCAACAGCAGCTTTCATCTTCTTCATGATGAGAAAAGATAAAAACTAGCACCCAGAAACTAAAAGCAAAGAAGAGGCTTTGTATGTTTGATGGATAGGAGGAGAAAAATGAAAGGAGAAAGATGAGAAAGGTAGAAGAAATAAAAGGAAGGAAACAGGTTAGAGAGAGTTTTAATGAGAAAGGAGAAAGAGAAAGGGATGGGCAAGAAATAATAAAAGGAAAGATGAGATCGAGAAGGGTGAGGGTAGTGAAGAGAGATGAGAGATAGAGAGAGGAATGGGAAGGTTCTTGCTTTCCTGTTTTCCCTGTGAAACTCTGACCAAGACAAAGAAAACCCAAAGAAGCCCACATAATTCGGTGAAAAAAATGTGTTCTTTTGAGACATGAGACAGTGATGAAGATGGGATTTTTTGGGGGTTGCAGAAGGGTATTTCTGGCATACTGAATTATGGGTCTGTGAGGTGAGGTGGGTTTGGTTGGAGGACAACATTTGAAGACATCCCATTCGAAGACATCTTATGATATCCTTCTTTCTTCTCTCTTCTCTTTTTTGTTTTTCTTCTTCTAAACATGAATTTTGGTCCAGCTGGGCCATTGAAGAAAGAGAGAGAGAGAGTTGGGTGGTGTGGACTCTTCTTTGTTTTTGAGAATGGGGTGCGTGGAGTTTCCATGTTTCTTCCTTCTTTCTTATTTGGGTGTCTTTGTGTTTTTTAGCTTCTGTATAGAGAGAGAAAGAGAGGGTCTTTTGCGGGTGTATTTTTACCCTCTTTTCCTTCCTCCTAGTGAGAGAAAGAGACAGGGAGAGAACGGGGTGGGCTGAAAAAGCAAAGCAAATAGATAAATGGGATGATGCTGTTTTTCTGCTGTGCTGCTGCTGCAGTTATTGCTTGTACCTTATTCTTAGGCTTCGGATTGCGGTCATCTCTCTCTCTCTCTCTCTGTGAGAGATGCTTTTCATTTCCCCATTATTAATTTCATACACGCACACCATGCTTTTACTCACATGCCCCTTCAAAGTTCCTTTGTTGTCATTTGTCAAGGATTCCTTCCTTCTCCCCCCCTTCTTCCTGTTTTTCCTCCCACACGGCCTGCCAGGATCCTGCTGTCAAGAAGTAAAGAAAGAGTAAAGCCCCAATTTTGGCTTCAAGCCAGAAACAAATTTCCCAGGGTCAATCTTTCATCAATTTTCAAGCCCGCTGCTATAAACTGCGTTAAAAAATGAAGTTCCTGCAGGGACAAACTAATAGTAATTCTGAAAAATCTATTTCTTATGAACACCAACCTTCCTAGATTTGTGATGCACACCATCCTACCGGCCTAGCCATTAGCCAACTTGCATTTGACAAATAGCAGAACATGGCCTTTGATAATTGCAACTAGAGGCAGGCTCCATGGAAAAGAGGTTGAAATGATGCTATGCTAGATTTCCACTTGAACATAACATTTTCTTTCTCTATATTAAATCAACAATCATGTGATGGCCACTCCAAGAATAAATGATGACCCCATCCTTTCCATGATAGTGTGCCCATTTCAAACTTGAACGCCACCCACCATTGAAGAACTCTAACAAACATGCACAGGTCACACGGCTGCTTTGGATGCTAGAGAAGCTAAATTTACCAGCAGGGCTAGAAAAGAAAGAAAGAGTAAAAACTGCATCTGGGCTTCGATTAGTTCCCTCCTGTTACAATTTTGTCGTTGGCCAGATTACTTTTTTTACCTCTTAAAAATCATGATCCATAGGGAGATTGACATTGGAAGATGAGGGCTGCTGTTGGCTGTATTATCTGTTTAAAGAATTGACAGGCGATGAGGTCTCTCTCTGTTGCCCTTTTCTTCGTCTTTCCTATTGGCCCTATTCATTTAACATTTGTAGCAACTAGCAAGGTTGTTGTTGAGTGAACCTCCAATCTATATTGTATATACCCCTAACCCCAGGCCATGGATTTGTTTAGTTTTAATGAACTTTTTTAAAATTTGTTTTTTATTTACTTGTATGGTATTATGTATGTATATATAAATCATTTTTTTTAAAAAAAAATATTAAGGATTATATAGAAAAAATACTTGGTAATATTATTAAAAATATATTATAATCTTATTAAAAAACAATATAAATTTAAATGGTATTTAATAAAATAATATCCTAAAAAAATGTTATAATCTTATTTAAAAACAAAATAAAAACTGAATTGTATTTAATAAGTAAGATTATGGACCAATAAGACCAAGCTCGCTTGCTATTGTTTTTTTTTTTTTGGCTTGGTTCAAGGGATGGATGACATGTCATCAACCAATTTTTTTTAAGAAGATGACGCTTTATCTAATTGTCTAGATTTTGAATACTAGAGAGATAACCAAAAAATTAGGGTGGAGTCTTTTTAATTAAAAAAAAAACATTTTCAACCTATTTTCATATAAAAAAACCTAATAAACATCATTGCAATGTTAATAAACTAATTTCTCAACTTCAAAACCCCTAAATTGGACCCAAAAATAAAATAAAATTAAAAAAATTCTCTTAATCTCGATTTTCTTTTTCGATAAGATGAAGGTAAAAAACACCTCAAATGAACTTCTCTCGTCAAATGAAATTCATTGACACCAAGAATAATTTTTTCATGGAATATAGTCAACCGAGAGTTTTTTTTTTTGTGCCCTTTTATTTTCTAATAATTTTATTTCTCTTTTCTTAAATTTAGCGATTAAAACGTGAATAAAATAAATTTTTGTATCAAACAATAAAATTCTAAAACTAAAGGGGCCTAAAACAAAGTCAATGAACAATATAGGGACTACAAATAATTTTTTTAATGCAAATTTGTAATGGGCCACCCTAATTTTTTCCATTGTTTGATCCTTATTCTTCTAATTACATTTCAATGCTACAAATTAAAACCATACCTCAAGAAATTGACTCATAATCAAACTCTACAATCTCATCAAAACCTTTATATCTCAAAGAAATATAAAAAAATATAATTATTAATTGAAAAACACTTAAAAAAATAAAATTAAAAAAAATTAATGATCAAAATAAAAGAGTTTCATCATTGTAGTTTGGAGAGAGCTATTATGCATGTCTATTGTTGAAAATAACTACGCTTTTTTATTTTTTTTTATTTACCATACTTGTAATATGATGTATTTTAGTTGAATTAAGTCAAAGGGCTTGAAAATCAAAATACACAAGGTGGTCTTATCTTCGCCCAATACTTTATTGTTGACATGTTTTTTTTTTTTCAAAGTAGTATAACTTAAATTATATAGAGGTTTCGACATGTATAAATTCAAAGAAAAAAGTAAAAAAAAAAAAAAAAAAACTAATTTACTAGTGCCTTGTGATTCATGGACCTATTTGTGAAGCAACAAGGGGCCAGCGATCTCAAATTCATGTAGGGTTTAAGAATGCAAAAGCTAGCTATTAGTTAACAAGGCAAGCTGCCAAATTAGCTAGAGCCATATAGCCAGCAAATGTCAATGAACTATATATAACTTCAATTTAAATTAATATTTGATTTTTATTTATTTATTTATTTATTACATGGGCCCTCCAACATCCAATGAGCTTGTACAGGCTTCTTGTAAGAGATGTGCCCAGCAATGAAGCACAAGTTAATTGGTCTATGAACAGAAAGGCAACATAGCCACCTAGCCACTTTTCCATGATCGAATGAGCTTGAAGTCTTCTCACGTGTTGAATACATCAAAGCGAACCATAGAATAGACCACTCAAGTGGTTGTGGCTGCTCCACCGAGCTGACCATCAGAGAATATCCATCCACCTTCCATGTATTCACGTCATAAAACATTAGCTTACCCGTTGGGCTTGGACTTTCTGTGTGCATTTTGTTTATTTTTGTTTTTTTTTTAATTTTTAAATTAATTTGAAGTGGTGATATTAAAAATAATTTTTTTTAAAAAATAAAAAATATTATTTTAATACTTTAAAAATAAAACATTCCCTTACCCGTTGGGCTTGGGTTTGGACCAAGTCAAGAACTTAGCCGCTACAGCGTGCTTATCACCGTTATCTTAACGGGCTGGGTTGCTTCTGTTGGGCTCAAGCTGTGACCCAGTTTTGTCCTTTTCTTCTTTACAATGCAAAGCAAAACGAACCGTTACAAACAACTATAAAGCATCCCCAGCTGCCATTGCATCTGCAAATCAAACTGGGCCAATCAGTTCATCCTGAAGAAACTGATTGCCGAATTAATTCTTAGATGTTATAGAATATATTAATTGTTTTTTTATAAATATTTTTTATTTAAATATATATTAAATAATATTTTATTTTATTTTTAAAATATTATTTAACATCAGTATATTAAAATGATGTTTTGAAAACATAAAAAAATATTAACTTGATGGAAAAAAAATAATTTTAAATTTTTTAAAAACATTTTTAAAAATAAAAAACAAATAAACCTAAATCAAATAGCCGTGCATGTACATGGTGTAGCTATTATTTAAAAATCATGATGTTTATTGAGTTAAATTAAATGTTTGATATTCAAGACTTCACTAATTTTATATATACTTTGGTAATTAACTCATAATTAAAATAATTCTTTTTTTTTAAAAAGTCATATAAAATAAAGCTGAGCTGGCATAAGGATAGTCCAAAGTGTGTTTATATACATGTATATATTAGAGGAACTTCTAAAATGGATAAAGTAAAAAATCATAAATTTTTTCATAAGCATATTTAGAAATTAAAAATATCTCTTGTTACAACAAAATTTTATATATTTCTTTTACAAATTGAGCGAGAGAGTTTTTTTTTTTATAGCGTATTGCATCTTAATAGTTGTTTTGACAAAAAAATAAAATGAATTATGTATCATTGTTATCTTAAAAATAAATTTAGTTTTATTATAAAATGAAAATAAATAATACAATATATTTTTAATAAGTTAAAATAAATCCAACTGCGCAGTTGTGGAGGCATGAAATCATAAACAATTTCTTATGTAAAAACTACTTTTTGAATAGTTTGAACAAACCGTTATATGATATGCATGTATAATATTCAATTAAGATAGCAAATACACCATAGAAAGCTTTAGAAGCTAAAAATGCTAGTGTGAAAAAGTTTATAATCAATAAATTCTAGATTTTAAGATGATCGATTTAATCAAATTTAAAATTTTTCATTTATTTTATATGATATTTATGCTGAAGAAAGATGTCGAGTAACTATAATTATTGAAAAATTACTATCAATTTGAAAAGATTTCAATGACTACTTTATGCATAAGCTCCAGGGAGATAGGAGGTACAGATTCGAGGTTGAGAATATAAAAGAAAATAAGTTGTCTAAAAGTAGAATCAATACTTACTTTCAAGCATTATTTGAACATGCGATGAAGAACCACAATAAAAAACTTAGAAGTATAAGCATGCTATATATGAATATAACGACTATTATAACCGAGCACGAGAATAATAATAAGAACAATGCCTCTTCTTCAATTTTGTTTAATACTTGGTTGTTAAACTGAATCAAGTAAGTCAGTCAAATTCTACATGCATTTGGTAATTTTGATCAGCCATGAGCGGCAGTAGTGTTCTTGATTGGCAATTTTGTCTCTCAGAAAAACCTTAAAACTCTTCTGCTTGCATTGGATATTTATAGATGGTATGGCGTTTGATTCAGTGACCATCTGGAATGACAATTAGAATAGAACAAGTTGCCTTCAAAACATAGTTCTTACTTTGAATGAATGAGCCTACCCTAGCTAGCTGCCTCACCCATCATTTGCATGGGATTTCTACTTGTTCATGGATTGCTCCACAGATCAGGCACTTTCAATCTCTCGCCGCTGTCTCTCCAGCTTTTATCAAGATTTGGGTAATTCTTCTCCAGCTAAGAATGATCTGAAAAGAATGAAAGCTCTTCTAGGTTGAAATAAGGGAACTTCATGGCCTGCTCCTCTCACAGTTGCAAAGGTTAGCCCCTTGTAAACTTCTGTCCATCCTCCAACCTGTATCATAGGCTGAACTGTAAGTTGATTCTGCTATAAAATAGTAGCTAAAATCAAACTTGAAGAGCAGTTAAAAACTACTCTCATGAGACACTTTGTGCATTACCTGGTCTCCTGAATACCAAGGATACCACCTGGTTTTAACAGTGAGATTAAGGTGGCTGAGGGAAAACCTGGTGGCAGTCACCGGAACCACCGAATCTGTATCACCACTGCATCAAGAGAGAAACGACGTCATCAAGTAACCTATGAAACTCCATCACTCTGCCATGGCTAGTGGATGTGAAAAACATATGTTGATGGCCCAAAAGTTCAGTATCAACACCAAACAACCAATCAGAAACTCCCCCATGGACAGTCAAACACTTCACCTCTCTAGAGCCCTATCTTTTACAGTAACAGAATTTGCAATCCAAAAAATAAGACGTTCAATCGCTAGTTATTTATGTGATTTGACACCTTTCACTTTTGAAAAACTGTATCTTTCTGTTTAACAGATTAATATAAACAACATAATTAACCAGTGATATATTTGTCAACTGGAACACATAAAAAAAGTACCTGAAAACCCAGATTCTTAAACCAGCTGCAATTAGTTCCTTGTATACGGGTAACATAGAAGATTCAGAATCCTTCCAGTTTTTAATAAGAACATCGCTGCCAAATAACAAATTTTATCATGCAGATCAAAGAAGAAGCAGAGTATCATTTCCTTAGTGTTTTTTTTTTTTCAATTGCAAAAAATATAAAGTTAGCAGAGGAACCAGGATATACCTGCAAGCAGTCCATTTGTAAGGAATTCCAGTAACATTAGCATGCATTGCCTTCTGCACTTCAGGTCGATTATAGTATTTTTCTGCATATTTCTCAACACATGGATCATAACCAGAAACCCTTCTGCGCAGCAGAGTATTTTTCAGCCTTACAGTACTGTTTGGCAGTTGCATACAAGATGGTGTATAAATGCTGTATTGATCAATATCCCCAAATTCATGGTTCATTGCATAAGTCACAGCATCATCACATTTGTTAGAGACTCTGTCTTCCGTGAAATTGCAATTGTCAAGAATTGCTCGATAAGTCCGATCCGATATCATTGAATGTGTCCACCAAAATGCAACAGTTCCTATGCTATCATAGTAGTTATCCGTGACTGCATTTCCCACCTGTATAAATATTTGATCACTTGAAACTTAGAATTTCTTGAACTTGCAGTCAACTTGGTCCTCCAATATTTTTCAAATTTGCAAATATATTTCAGTTTCACTCACAATGAATCCTTTGAGATTGATGATGGGATGTGGATATGCTTTATTATAATCATGGATTTTCTTTGCCAACTGGGGAACATAATGCCCTAAGCACATGAAAATAAGATTAGAACATTAGTTACTTAGTCTAAACAAAGGTATCATCCCGAGATTCTTAAGAAACAAATACTTAGTTTCTTTTATGTATTGCTGCTAAAATACCTGCATAACTTTCACCAGCAATATAGAATTCTCTATATTTGTATTGAGGAAATCTGGACATCCATCTTGTAAGAAAAACCAGAGCATCTTGAGCTGTGTCATGAAAGGGAAACTTACGATCACATGGGATGAGCATGACCAATTAAATCTGTGTCAGTAAATGTAACTATTATAGATGATATAATACATACCTGTCCTTTTGTCGCCAGAATCTTGAAGATTAGAGCTTGTGTTTGTGTATGAGAATCCCACACCAGCTGGTGACTCCAGGAAAAGAATATTTGCTTCTGTAAACGTATAAAGCAAAATGATTTCAACATGAGAAAACTTTTACAAAGTTGACGAGTCCATCTTTTTTTTTGTTATATATTTTTATATATAGAAAATATTTTAAAAATAAAATGAGCCTGGTAAATATATCAAATCTAAAAAATTTAGGCTCAACAATGAATTAAATACCGACTACAAGCTATTAACCATATTGTTTAAAAATAATAAACAAGATTATTAGAACTAATTAATTAACTGATTATTCAATCTAAAAATTTGTTTCTAAAATATTTAAATTTTTGAACATTATAAAAAAATTAAATGATGTTTTATGCGAGAAAGAAATAAAATAAAAATATTATTGCATCATAGTTTTTAATTACCTTTATTCCATGAATATTTGTTCATGTAAAGAGATAAACCAGTTCTGTTTATCCGAAACGGTCCGATTTCTTCTGATGCTCCATATGCCACTGATGAACAACCTGGTCCTGCACACACATGATTAAATATCGAGACCCGTGTGATTAATTATTTCTCCCATATTTAATATTGGAAGTTGAAGTTAGACATGAAAATATTGACCAGAAGCAATTTAAAATTACTTAGGCATATGTACGAATTATTCAAAACAATTGGGTAAAATTAAGAAATAAAAGAGGAAAAAAATAAAATGGATTTTTAAATTTTTTTTTAATGTCAACATATCAAAATCATAAACAAATATTAATTTAATATTTTTTCAAAATAAATTTACTTTTAAAAAACATAAATAAAGGGAATTTTAACCTACAAATTACAGAGCAAAAATTCCCAGGAGTACTCTTTATTCTAAAATGTCAATAACTGAACGGATTTCGGCAAGTTCAAATGTCACTTTATTAGTTGTTGAAATGCATTTTCCAAGTGATATTCGATTACATGATATCACTTCAATCTTTTCACAAACAACATCAGTAATTTATTATTTTTTTTATTCGAGAAATTTTTGATAAAGTAAATTTCACTGTTATAGTTAATTAATTAGACAATGGATAAAAAAAAATTGTGCTAAAAATTATGATTCAAAACATAAAAAATATTAATTTTTAGTTAAAAAATTAAATATTTAGAGAATACAGTTTGCAGATTAATATTATTTATTGTTGCTGTTCTTTCTTTCCAGTGCTTTGTCTTGATCTGAGAATTTTCAAATTCCTCCTCCATTTGTAGGTCACCAGAAACCATCATCATCATCATCGTCGTGACCATTTTCTTCTTCTGAATGCGCGTGCTTCGAAGAAAGAAGTTACACAGACTCATAGGTGCCACAAGTTTCTATCTTCCACTACTTTTTATTCCTTCTCTGACCGATCGAGGTCACTCAAACAAGCAAGACAAAAACACCAGAGAAAAAGAGAGAGGGAAGCATCCTTTTTCTTGGATAACAATAATAATAATTTGGAAACCATTGACGACATAAAAAAGTTGGTTCACTTTATGGTGCCTTTTGTCCCGCGGGGGGGTGGTGGGGGTGTTTTCTTTTGCTTACACTATGAATCACAAACAAGAGAGAAAGAAAAATCGAACTGAAAAACTCATGGTGCTTGGCCCTTTTGAGATACTGGGGCTGTTCTAAAGGTGGGATAAAACCCTAGAAAGACAGAGACAGAGAGATCACGAGAGCCCATTTGGCTTATTTTTTTTGGGTTTTTGGTGTACCTATACAGTCGTTTTTCCTTTCTGTACTGGCTAGTAATGACATTAGTAAATTTCAGCATGCAAAAATACTGATAGAATGGGGGCGGGTATTAAGGCCCAGGGCAGAGTGTGTTATGTGTTGTTGACTGACTACTGGGCATGTCGTCACGCACAAGAGGTTAGGCACGAGTGGGACTATACTTTGGCATGCACGTTTCCTTTATTTATTGAGAGGCACAAATATTTTGGCTCATCATTAAGGCATTATTATTCAAAATAACATCAACAAATAATTATTAAAGATCCTTGCTTAACTCACACCAAATCATAAATGGTGAGATAGAGCGACTAACTAATTAGCTTCATGGAATAGTTGAAAATGGTTTTGACTGCTACTTGCTTTGCATCTTTCTTTCTTTTTTAACTCGTTTTCATAACAAAAAGGAAGACAATCGAATCCTTGAAGGATACTTCTGCTTAAAGTCAACCATATCAAACTATGGAATTAATTTGAAAAATGTAGTAGAAATCATAATTGATTTGATCCCAATTAACACTTTTCTTTCTCGTTTCCTAGCAAGGATATATAGTTTAATTTATGCTGTGTACTTCAATTGAAACCGGTTCATGTCAAGATGATAGCCAAGAAAGCATACAAGGTACATTCAAGGAAGAGTATAATTTAGCTAGTTAAACTGACCTCCATTGAGCCAAAGAACGAGAGGTTTCTTGTCAGGAATTGATGTAGCTTCTGTCAACCAGTAAAAGAGTGCACGCCCATGTTTCTCATTGACAGTAACATAGCCAGAAAACTGTGAAAACGTGACTGCTGGTTGACCAGGGAGAGCTGAGATTCGATCTAGTTCTTGCTGTCTATTCAAAGCAGCAATGGTGGTGGTGAGTGAAGATACGAGAAGCAAGGACAAGATCAAGAGATGGGATTTTGTTTGAACTGCCATTGCACCTTCCACAAAGAGAGAAGGGTCCCTTCTCTCTTTCAAGAAACTATGAAATAGTAGAAGATACTGTTGCTATAGATACTGTGAGATATTAATACATGGAGCTGGGTGAGGTGTTGATGCCTCAACTATGGGTTTCCAAGGCAATTACTTAAAGTTTAATGTTGCTGCATTACTACACTAGTAGTAGTGGAGGTTGGGGAGCTAAGTGGACCTCGATCCCTTCTCTCTCTCTCTCTCTCTCTCTCTCTCTGAGATTTTTGAGAGGAAGAGACGCAGAAAGAAGTGAAGATGGAGCTAGATCAGAACTTGGCTAGGAGCCACCCAGAACAGGGATCATAAATGCATCACAAGTCCCTCTCTCAATCTGAGCTGTACACAGTACTTCAACAAGCAACTAGAGCTGACCAGCTAATATCTTATTTGGTATCTTCCCTGTATTAAGAAAACAGGTATTAAATTGGGACCATCTAAATAAACAAATACTCAAGGAATGGCGGGTATTAAGTGTTCTTTTCCGGGGGGGTTCTTTCATCATTAAAATATTGTTCCGGGTAAGTTGTTTTTTAATAAAATTTCATGCATATTAATTAAAACAACAAATTTACCTAACACCAACAAAATCTAAAACAGTTGATTAAGAGATATTTGGTCTTATATAGATATAGATGATGATTGATATATTTAATTAGATATTTTTATAAATTTTTTGATTTATATTTTGAAATATATCAAAATACAATCCGTATTAAAACACAATCAAATAGCTAGAAAATATATACACACACACACACGTATTGAGATTTTACCATAAAAAGTCTCTTTACAGTATTATTAATACGCCTAGCTGACAATATTTTTAACAGCTAACGCAAACATATTATGGTTTCTTTTGATCTTAATTACAAGCCTCAAAATAAGCTCTTATAAAGTGCTACTGTGCAAGTGCAGGCTCCCTCCCTTCCTCTGTCATCCTGCGGTCCTGATCATCTGAAGGGTATACGAAAGAAGAACTCATCAAGATTAATGGCTGTGGGGTTGTGATCTCTAACAGCCTGTTTATCTGGTTCCTCGAATATGGCATGAAACAAAGGGTGGTAGCTTGCTAGCTAGCTACCAAGCCTGATCAATTAGGGTTCAACAATTAATATCCGAACAACAAAAAGTCCTTATCATGTACGTCGTCTTGCTCCTGAGAGAGAAAAAACTTGCTAAATGGCGAAAGCTAAATTGTACAAGTCAAAAATAAAGGCAAAATTACCCACTACCAATTATTGTATAACTGAATTTTAACAAGTCAAAACCTAACAAGCACACCAACTTATCCATACAGGAGCATTGGCATGTGGGATTGAGTAATGAGTTGGTAAACTGGAGCTTGATTATATAATGACTGATGGTAAGATCCGGAGGGTTTAAATGGTTGACCAACTGCCGCTCTCCCTGTTAAATTCATATATATCGTTGCTATTCATAATAAAACGCATGACTTTAATTTATTAAAAAGTTTGACCAATCCATAGTTATTCAACCAAGCTTGACTGGGCGACCTATTGATTCACTAATGGTTTTTTTCAAACCAAGAAAGACATTGATATTTAGAAATACCTCCTCAACAAAAATTAATTATTCTTATTAAACACTTACAACCCATTTTTTTTAAAAAACTCAACAATATTTTGTCCTTAATTAACCAATATCACTATATTTTTTTTATTATAGGCTGATTGAGTTAACACTTTCAAACAAATAAAAGTGGAGCTATAGACCTCCAAATTAAGTAAGGATGGATCCAAATGAAAGATATGCTTCTCCTCTACCAAGATCAGATGGTCTTCGATGACGTTTATATCAAAGTTACTCTGACAAATCCTCGAAAGTGGGGTAATTCAATCATTGATGGTCATGATAACAATTTCACAAAACCACTATATAATTTTTTTTGTGTTTTCACACTTCAAGCCTTTTCAATGGGTTTTTTTTTTTTTTTTATCAAAGGTTGTTCATGTTTATCTCAAGATCAAAAGGCCATAAACATGCTTCTTGGTCTCTAATTTTGGAAAATCACAAAAACCTTTAAAAACCAAGTTTGTTGCAAAACCACCATTGTAAAACCAATATAAGTACAAAGTTCACATTTGTAAAATGTATTCCAAAACCCTCTTATTTTGATCAAAAGGCTAAGTTTTGATCAAACTACATTTGAATCCATCAAAACCCTAGCAAAATCCTATAAACACCCCTGAAAAATCAGAGCAAAAAGGAGGAAAATGGGAGAAATGATTGATAAAGGAACTCTAAGTTGATAGTTATGGTAATGTGGTTTGTTGGAACTAAAAAAGCATGTTTTAAAGGCATAAAGGCCATTTTCTGGGTTTGGTAGCTTGATCTTCATTTATGGGTTTGCTGGGCAGTGTTCTTTTTATTCTTGGAAAGAACATTGCCTTAACCCTAACATTTGAACCAATTTTGGTTCAATTCTTTGCACATAACCCTTTGGGCAACTTGATTAGTCAATAATATAGAGTTTATTTACATCAATAACATATTTTTATTAGGTTTTAATCATAGGGTTTTGATTCTAAACCGAAACCTATTTTGATAAAATCATGGTTTTTGAGTGATAATCGAAGTGCATGAATGCTAGAGTATTGATCTTTGCATGATTTCTAACATATTTGTGTCCTTAGTTTATCCATATTTGGTCTGATTTGAAATTCACGTTGCTGCGTTCATATTGAATGTTTCTCCATGTTCTTTGTTTTTTGGGGTTTTGATCCCTTCTAATAGAGTTTTTGAGTTTTTTTTAGTTTGATTCGTTTTAGATTCTGGTTTAGGTTTTGGTTTGTTTTTTGGATTAAACCATGAACTTTGATTCTGTTTATGGTTGAACTAAAAGTTTCACATCAACTTGGTGGGGTAAAAAAATAATTTAAATGATTTTTTAACTTGTTGCATAAGACCCAATCCTTACAAAAATTGCATTTTAAAAACGAGAGAGAAAAAATATTTTTAGCATTGTTTGAGAATATTTTTGGTTTTGTTTTTTGCATATTTGGATTTTACATTAAGGATTTGACCAATATTTTGAAAACCCTAAAAAATTAAATTCCTGAAAATTATTGGTTAACATTTTGGTATAAATGCTGGACCTATAAGTACACTGGTATTTAAGTACCATGAGTTGACTAGAAAATTTTTAGAATTATTTTGGATGTTCACCAATTTTAATTGGAAGTATTTTTCACCACAATATATGAGTTATGAAAAACACTTTCGCCTCTCAGGATAGGTGAACCTTGTCAGGGCACCTATATAGATTCTTCCTATAAGAATTTACTTGAGCATACAAACTCATAATAATTTCAAAATGCTAGATTTATTCATGAGCGTAAATCTTTATTCTGAGCCATAAACAGATCATCAGTTAGGAACCCATCAATACTTTTAAACCACAATCAGATCACATAATTTAGCTTATCTTAGATAAGGTGCACTAGGGGCACTAATACATTCCCTAACCATAACTAGTCCACCCTGGAATTTCAGATAAGACCATTCCACCCAGGTCTCCTAGTTACCTTGAACCAAGCAACTAGGTGGTGATTCCTTGACATCCTGCCACGCGATGCACGCTACGTACAATAATTAAAATGAACTTTAAGGCCTTTATTCATACTCATTGAGACTATAAGGGATCAAAGCGACCCAACCTGAATTCACTCACTTTTACAAAAAGGCACATTCCTAACACCAAAATTAACACTACTAGAAAATTAAAAATATCAATGGAAATGACAATAAAAAAATTATCATGTCACTGTTTACCAACAAAAATCATAATAAAAAACTTCTGTTAGTGTTTTTCAATGAAATCAACAATGGAATAAAAAAATTTTAAAATAATTTTATCAATATTTCTGACTTGTTAAATTGCTGACTGAATTGCCAATAAAATTCTCATCAACAATTTCAAAGGGAATTAAAACCCAACATTCTCTCTTCCCTCCATTTCTTAGTCTTCTTCTTCTTAAATCCAATTCAAACCTTAACCATAATTTATCCACCTAACCTTTTAGCACCGACACAACCTCCCTCTATTGGTTCCATTTTTTATCAAGCTTTACTCCATAAATAAGAAAACCCATCTATTTTTTCTAACACCCATTTATGTTTAAAGTTAATTTATTCAAAATTTGTTTGTTGATTTGTAGTTTACATATGTATCTAAGTGTTTTACTTATTTTATAATTTTGTTGTATTAATTTATTGTTTGTATTTTAGAATTCGTTTGGGATTTGAGAAAATGTATTTAGTTTTTTACTTGATGAAATTGAGTGTGGTTTTATAACTTAGGAGTGTTAGAATTGAAGAAATGATGGGCAATTTAATGGGTACCAATTATATTTTTTTTTGTCAATTTTATGGTTAAGTTAGAAATTTAGAAAAAAATAATTTTGTATGGAATTGATAATAATTAAAGATATTAATTTAGGTTGAATAAGTTTGAAGTGAGTAAATGATGGACAGTTAGTTGAGTTTCGATTAATTTAAGTCAATTATGGGTTTTGTTAAACTTTTGAGTGTTTAAATTGAAGAAATGATGGGTATCACTTGATGTTATTTATTCTTTATTTGAATAAATATTGGGTTGTTAGTTGAGTGCTGATTATTGTTTTATCAATTTTATGGTTTAGTTGACAATTAGGATTTAATATGCGTGTTTCAACATATGAAGCGTCTGATAGTTTTTGGATCATGAATTCATTTTTTTATTTATAAACAGTTGAATCTCTTAGTGATAATTATATTATTAATAAATGTTATTTATTTATTTATTTTTAAGGTGATAATATTTGTTAATGTAAAAAAGATAAACTTTGCAACATCAATGATGCTTTTTATTTTTTTCATACAAGGCCAACAAGTGTATTGTACACACACTCTTTTCTTTAGAAAAGATCATAATATAATTGATTGATTATCTGTTGTCAAAACAAAATCTAAACGTTGTGTCTAAGTAATTGAAGATGGTAATGGTAAAGTGATTGAGAGAGACAATGTCTTTCAAATGGATGAGTTAGTTAATCCATATTGAGTTGCTTCATTTACCGAGTTAGAAAATCTAATTTTTTTTGTCACTTAAAATACTTCTGTTGAGGTTGATTTTGATGAGTTAAATATAATAATAAGTAACAGTGCACATAAAAAAGTAAACAAAGATGATGAGAATGACCATGAATTTAACAAAAAAGTCATGTTGGACATGAAGAGAAGGACTCCGATTAAAAAGTGTTGAATTGATTTAGATGTGATATTTCTTTATGTAACAAAATTGGAAATGTTTAAGGCATTTGTTGGTGCTTTAATGCATTATATTTATATTTATTGGATAATTTTGTTATATATATTTTTTATAATTTGTGTTCATTGTTTCAATCATCGCACAAGTGTTTTTGTTGTGATTGTAGGTTGATTGTGAAATTATTGGCTTCAAATTATAACGACTAAACAAAAAAAATTAGTGAAAATGTTGATATAATTGTAGATGCAAAGGCAATTTCATTGGTATATCTATTGGTAATCCTACCAGAATCTTTGCTCCTTTCTAGAACTTTTGACAAAACTTATGTATAAAACTTATGGAATGTTTAGGACATGCAAACAAAATCAGTGATGGAATATGTTTTTCATGATTTTGGTGCTGACGAAGTTTTTAATGAAAAATAAAAGGTAAAATCGAACAAAACAGAACATGTTTAGCATAACAAAGACTACATCAAGGCCAAACCACTATATTTCATATAAATTAATCTCATTCCCATTCCCTCAACCCCATCAACCCCATCAAGGGGTATTGATTGGTGATCTTATTCCTCCTCAAAATCTTTCCTAGCAATATCGATCATGCTTTGAGCGCTACACAATAATGTACACCCCAAACACTTTGAAGTATATGAATATGCTTAAAAACAAATTAACAATAAATAATAATGTTATAAACTAAAGTGAAAAGTCTAAAATACGGTACCAGTATGTCAAAATTAGTTGGATATTGGTTTTGTGTGTGACTCATGCGTTGACATATTTAGTTGAGTTTCAAGTAAATATTATGCATGTAATGCACATGCCAAAGCTAAAACCATATGAAAGAAGAAAAAAAAAGGACTTTCAAATCTCCTCCAAAAAAGTAAGGGGTAGTGGTTATCATAGTAGTGATTTTAGTGGTAATATTGGTGATAGTATTTTTATATTGGAGGATGATAGTTGTTATCACGTTAATAAATGTTTTTTTATTTAATAATAAATATTTTGAGGCTAGTTTACGCATCAACCAAAATTAAACCTTCTTCCCGAATGATCTTAAGGATGCAAGATTACAAAATAATTTGAAACAAGTATGTAACAAAATACAACCAACTATTTATGTTAATTATTTTGCAAAGAAATAAAATACATGAAAAAATAAATATATCATATAAATATTTAAAATATAGTAGAATATTATATAATAAAAATTAAAATATTGTTTCACATATTAAAATATGAGTATTTATAGTTCAATAACAAACAATGTTATTTTTATTAAAAAAAAATAAAACAATAACAATAACAAGATAAAAGAGTCTTGAACCTTGAGCCTTTTCAAAAAGGTGAACACGTGTTTAACAAAAACAATAACAATAACAATACTAACAATAATAAATATTGTTATATTATCATTATTATATTATAATAACCGAAGGCATATTGAAGTTTCGATAACGACACCACTAGTATAATTAGAAAGATCTTGACAAGATGAATCCAACAATATTAAAAAAGATCATAATCGGTGAATAAAATGGCTCACTCTAATTATTGTTGATGATCTTTATTAATATCATTGGATTCGTTCGTTGAAATTTTTTTAATCATATTAATAATATTATTATATGCCTCTAAAATTTTAATATTTTCATCAATAATTATTCGTGTTATTCACCCAATAAAAAAAAATGTTGCGAGAATATTTTTATTCGGACTTGCAGATTTGTTACACAAAATCTGTAAAGTTCGTGTAAAAATAAAAGAAGAGAAGGGAGAATTATGAGTGGACTGAGCGCTGGCGGAAGGCTCGGCTGGGCTCGCTCCCTGACAGCAGGTCTCGTTGCTAGACAGCAGGTGCGCCAGGACCTGCTGTCATTTTTATTTCTTTTTTTAATTTTATGTTCTATCACTTACAATCTTTAATTACACGTATTGTAATTATTGAAGGAGTAGTTAAAACATTTCACCAAGAAAATCACCTTCCATATCTGCAAAAACGACGCTCATCAATATTCCTAACTGATTCGTGCATTTTCATAAGTTTCATTTGGTATGATCTGGTTGTTAATTACTGTAATCTGTTTTGACTGATTAACAAATGTTGCTAAAGGACAAATGTTCAGATTCTGACATTTTTAACGTTGATTTCAAGCTTTTTAATCAAGTTTCATGGGCACTGACCTCAGATTACTTGCCCTTCTTTCACCCATCTGTCGAACATACCTGTTCCTGTTTCTTCCTATGATTAGACCTTGTTACCTACAGAAGTTTAGAGAAAATCCAATCTACACCTGTAAAACTCCAAATGAAAAGGATAAAAAAAAACATTTTCTCTTGGATCCCATTTGAAATTTATGAGGGCATGAGCTAATGCATGATCTCAGCACTTCAATATTTTGACCACACGCGAGCTAATACACGCATTGGAATCCAATTATCCAAACTTGAGCTAACTTGATAAAATAAATGAATAAAAAGAAGTCTTTGATGGAATGCTTGAACCCCACATGCAATAATGGTGTTTTCTCCTATACTCAAACAGTGAATCACAACACGCCAGGCCTCAATGGTCAAGAGACCTAATTATATGATCTACTTCGTTGCTTGCACTGTACATAAACTCTTCATCCAGATGAGATCTGCCCATGATTTCCGAGATGTGTTTCCTCACTCTCTCTGGTCATATATTATATCGACGTGCACACTCGTGCCCTAGTTAATGTGAATGCAGGCGTGCAAACTCACTCCTGATCTGCAAGAAGAGCACAGACACACTGTGCTCTTTGATTAGCAACCATTGGACGTGCCATATATGATGTCAAATATGAGAATATGCAGAGATTAAGACAAGAAAATAGTAACAAATTCCAATCCGTATACGTTCTCCTTTCATTTGTCCTATCCATTAATGCCATCCTCTGATGATCTTGACTTGCTTTTTTGGTTTTAGGTTGGAGTAGACAAGAACCAGATCTGTTGGCCTGAGTTAAAAGTTCGAGGCTGTTTATGAGCGGTGGGCTGGGATGGGAAGTAAGGGTCTTGGCAAGTGGGCACTGGATCGTTGAAAAAGATTGCTTTATTTCTTAAGGCATGACTTCATCCATCACCTCCCAACGGCTACGGCGCCGGACTTTGACCAAAATATATAATCTTGCACTTGGAGAATGCCAGTTTTCAATTCGAGCAGTTGTGCTTGAAGAGCTATATATATCGTTTTTTTTTTTTTAATTTGTGAACAGCCGACACTTTTTTTCGTACATTTTTATGCAGAGATCATTGGTTTAAATCCCCCGCGTTATCGCTGTGTTCAACCAAAATTTCTTGGAATATATATATATATCATATAATTTTTAAGCATTTTCATTTTGAAAATTATCGAATTGATTTTTTATTTAGCCTGAATTTTAAATTAAATTACTTGAAAATTATGATGATGTGATATTATAACTAAATAGATTCAATAATAATAATAATAATAAACATGTAAGTTAACTTAGTTCACTAACTAAAATTATAACATGAATTATAAACTTCAGTTAATTGAATTAATTTTTTATATAATAATAAATAAATAAATAAAATATATTTATTATCTATTTAATATTCAATAATAAAGGATAAAAATAAATAAACACTCATAAAAAGAAAAAAACCCAAATAAGCCAGTATTGTTAAAATCTAAAACATGATATTTAGACACGCACCCGCGCATCAACCAACTCATCCACAACACAAAAATATTATAAAATAATTAACAAATATATTAGTTTTTTTTTGTTTTACTGTTTATATAAATAATTAAGCCAGCTCCATATTTTTTAGTCGTGTGGTTGTGTTTATAATTATATAATCGGGTAAATCAACATGAGAGCTCTTTCCCAATATATTAAGCAAGCCATCTGCGCCATAATTATAATTCTAATCTCTATCAGCCTCGTGTAGGATCCTACCTCACACGTGACACGATGGGCTAGAGAGTCGGTAAAGGGTGAGTTTTAATCTGCCCCTTGAAGTGTATGGGGTGTTTCAATTTTATCCTAAAAATCTGGTTTGTATCAATTAACTCCTCAACTTTAATTATAGTTTCAATTCCTCCTATATTTCCATGAAAAATATATGTAAATTTTATTTTTTATTCTTCAATTTTAGAAAAAAGTATTTAAACATCTCTTAAAATTAAAAAAACTAAAAGAAGACTGAAACAATTTTTTTTTTGAAAAAGGACATTTTTTAAGTAAAAAAATACAATAGAAATATTTTTTATTTTTTTATTTATAAAATAACTATCTATTAGTTATTTGAGAATCTAAGAATAAGATTATTCTAAAAAAATAATAAAAAATATTTGTTTATCAACACCATTAATTAATTAGCTGTCACTATCTCTTCTACATAATCCCTCTTGCCTTATTAATCTACATATATTCATTTTTTTCATTAAGGTCTAAAAAAACACAAAATAAATTTAAAATCTTATATGGATAGAATGATAACTCAAGGAGATGACAAATTCCTTATCGTCTAGAGTGTGAATTTTTACAAACGTTAAAACTCGATTAAACATACTGTAGGTGTTCTTGGATTATATAATCAAATAAGAAAAGGGACATGCATGAAAGTCTTGGATTATATAATCAAATATTGTAGAGTGTAAATTAATTATCGATAGAATATGTGTTTTACGTTAAAAAAAAATTCCGTCAATAAAACTATTAAATCTTATAGTGATGATGATGGTGAAGGAATGACGAGAGATATAAGTAAAAATTGTGAAAGTTTTGGAAAACAAAAGTTGAGGAAAAGAATTAAATTCATTTAAAACTTGATTTTTATTTAATTATAGTATTGATGAAGGATAAGATCATATTATTATTGGTAGTCATTGAAGATTTCTTGACAAACTAACTAGCTCTCAGTTTTTATCATATTTATTTTACAAAAAATATAAATTTTTATTAATTAATTTTCTCATTATTTGTTAATCAAAACTCATTTATTATTTTTATTTTTTATTATTTTTATATGATATTTAAATATTTACTATTAGAAAATTAGCAAATACAAATGTAAACACCAATAAAAAAATTTCATTGATATATTATGATGACTTTTACTGATAAAATTTTTCATCCCTGTATCTATCAGTAAATACCGATAGAAAAATTCTCTCGGTATGTATTGATAGAATGACGAGGGATATTACAGTGAAATTTAATAAGATAAATCATATGATGACTGATATTTTTACTAATAGAATGACTAATGGAGTTACCAATGAAATAATTATGTTGGTAATGCTATCAGAGATATTTAATTTATGACCTAACGATCAACCATTCTCTTCCCCTTCTTATTTTTTTTTCTTTCTTTATGTATTTTTTATGCAACAAATAGCCACCTCTCCCCCTAATCTTAACATAATTCAACCTCCCACAACAAATTCAGCAATCACAGCACTCAGTTTGTCAATATCTGTGTTTTAATTCAAAGTTTATTAAGGATTCTCCACTTTAAGTAAGCAAATATATTATTTTTTTTATTTGAACTCAATTTTAAAATGTTGATTTTTTTTTGCATATTTTTTGTAATATATGTATTTTATTTGGGTGTTATTTTATAGTTTTTTTCTCATATAAATTTGTTGTATGAATTCATGATTTGTTCATGTTAGGGTTTGTTTTAAATTTTATAAAATTATATTTGTTTGTAAATTGATTAAACTTATGTTGAATTTCTGACTTGGGTTAAAAAATAAAAGATTGATTAAACTTATGTCGAATAAATTAATTAAACTTATTTTTCTCATGTAGATAAATTAAAATAAAAAATTTGCTGCTGAGCTATCTTCGTGGGCTTGAAAAATTAGGTTATTTGTTGGAAAATTATCTTAGATAAGTTTTTTAGATTATTTTGTATCCCTTAAAAAACATAAACTCCTATTTTGCATATATATCCCTGCAAGAAAAACCTTTTAGATTCATCATAAATTGAAAAAAAAGATATCATCAATTAAGTAATTAGAATTAATAAATTTAATGTGCAATCCATTTGTTGTTTTTTTCTTATCATAGAATTAACTTTTCTTTTACGTTTCATTTTACACTCTAAGTATAGTTAATTAAAAAAATTATAACAGACTTTGTTAGCGGATTGGCAATGAGAATATAAAAAAACTAATCCTATATTTAAAAAATAAAATGACACACACACACACACACACACACACACACACACACACACACACACACACACACACACATATATATATATGCAACTAACATGATGAAAGCTAAAGGGGTTTTATCGATACGAATAAAATGTTTGAGATTAAATTGAGATAGCTCATGAATCTGGAGGGGTAATTAAAATTTAATTGAGTAAAAGTCTAGGAATATCTCTTAAAAATAAATGTGTTCATGGCCATGTCAAAGAGGAGTGAATAATTGTAAGTTTACCGTATTGATCTTGATTATTTTATTGGAAAAATTGGATAAGATATTATTTTAAAATGTCTTAAAACTATTGACTTGATATATGATTTTTAGCTTGATTAATGCACTTCTTCTAGACTTATACTTATAGTTTTATTTTGTTTTATTGGTTTTTTAAATATCATAAACTGAATTAAATCAAATCAAAATTAGGATATAAATTAATTTTTAATTTGATTTTAGTTTTGAGTTTTAAAAATAATAATCTTGATTTAATTAGATTTTTAAATAAAAAATAGTCAACCTTGCCCATTTGTATCCTTTTAAGAAATTGTTTTGCAGTCATAAGACATTTATTTCTA